>NC_043755.1:2964377-3264377 GCF_902148845.1 Salarias fasciatus | reverse complement strand
CCCAAGAGACATGTGGGTCTCTGACAGAACACACTCGTTACTCTATGACTTATTAAATGTGCTTGAGTGGTATCTAAATGCACAATACTAAAAATACTGATCAACACAGGTAAATACAAGCAGCTTTTTGGATTGTACAGCGCAGGATCAGGACATTGCAGGATAAACGTCCAGCAGAAAAAAAAAAAAACACGTCATGATTCATATTTCAGCTTCTTACTGAAAAAAAATTTGAAAACCTGAAAATTAAAGAAGGATTTTTCGCTAAAAGTAAGTAATGTTTTTGACTGTTTTTGTTCCGGTGGGAATCCCATTGTTTCAGAAACATTAGAGGCAACAACGCCTCATGGGCCACAGAGCTCAGGGATGCAGCGGTGAAAGCGAGCCGCTATCGCTCTAGCATTAGCTTTAAAGTCACACTGAGGAGGAGCTTGTGAAAACACGCATGCTGAAGTCTGCAGAAACGCTGTTCTGTTAGAAGCAACACGAATCTGAAGAAGCTGCAGCAGAGCATATTTCAGACGACAATTTTGAATAAGAAATTACAAGTTGTTGAAAGGACAAGTTTTATTCTATTGCAGCAAGCAAATCTCTTGAAATAGAATTAAAAAATGAATTGATAATATTTTGGTTTTCATACTCGCATTTTACCAGTCCAGCCCATTTACCATTAACTATTCATTTCTCCTGCAATGATATGAATTAACCAGTATTATGAGCTTAAACTGAAGCTCTCAGCTAGATTGTATTTTTTTTTTAACACAAACCTTTGTCAAATATCAACACTGTAAGCTTAATTACTCATGCACCTCCGACCTCATCAAACGGCATCACACAGTCATTTTTAAGGTTTTTCAGTAACTTTTTGTCACACACTTTAGAGTTTATTGCAAGAGAAATGATGATAAACAAGAGAAAGTAAGAGCACTGCTGCATTTATTCAATAATGTCTGTGAGACTTAAAAATGCAACACTATTACACTGTACAGAAAACCCAAGTAGACTGAATAATGCATTGTAAATTGGCTGCATTAAGGATGTCTAGTAAACTCAATGTTTTCAATTGTTAAACATCCAAAATCCATTATAGTTTCAGCTCAGATTTCAGAATGGGAAACAGTTAAGGATTGACTGGTTTTCACTTATGAAAATAATATAGCTGTAACACCACAAATCATAAAAGTCAATGTAACATCTGATTTTAATTGAGCTTAATTTAACTTTATGAAAATATTAGTGCTGTCAATTTTAATCGCGATTAATCCATTGAGGTCTGCCAATTGGGTCAAAGAAAAGCACTAGAGGATAATAGTGTTTTTTCCTGACATTGGGACTGATTTATGAGGATTAGATTCTTCATTGCAATTAATCTCAACTTTAAAAAAGTTAATTGTTGACAGTTCTCCATGAATTAATCACGATTAATTGCGATCAATGCGATTAAATTGCGATCAATGCGATTAAAACTGACAGCACTAGAAAATATCACTGCAACTGCCTTCCTTGAGAGAGAAATTACAGCGCATGTCCTGCCGGTGCTGCTCAATAACAGACGTAACGCCACTGACACGCCCTCTAGAGGGGCGTACGGTATTTGTTCTGCCTCATTATGCTAGGGCTGCAATTTTTCTTTGAATTAGCTTCACTAAAAAAAAACCTTCAGCCTGAGTATGAATCTTTCAAAGAGCTATTTTCTTCCTTCATAAGATTATACGGGAATCAATAAGACACATTGATATTTCAACTGAACCACGCTCTTTTACAGACATAACTAAGTACATTCACACATTCCAACCTCTATATTTTCATTATTGCTCGTGCTTATTGGTAAACTTCCTGTCTCAGCGAGTGTTTTCAACTGTGCACTGCAGACGGTGGCACTCTGCCCACAGGGACATTAGATAACTAAATGCTCAGGCAGGTGCTTTTCGAAGGCAGTGATAAAAAGCCCCGGTTCCTTGGACCTGTTGGCATAAAGTGACTAATTCGGTTAGTGACACTAATGATTTAGCACATTCAATTTAGAGAAAGGCTAGCAGCATTTCAACAGTATTCATGTGTTGAATACCTCAAGTAAAAAAGCTGTTCTTTTTTTTTTTTTTTTCCTTTTCCTTTTTTCTGGGACGGGACAGGAAAGGAGACAGTTTTGGTAATTCACTGGTGGCCTGTGTTTCTGTTTTCTTTCCCTCCGCCGCTGAACTAGACAGTGTTGAATCTAAGCTGCAAGCCTTTCTCTCCCCCTCTATCTCTCTGTCAGACAAGAGCAGTAGAGAGTGCTGAATATGAGCTGGTAGCATGGTGAGTCAGCCAGCAGCTTTACATTTAACACATGCCAACGCTAGCAGGACTGAAAAGGAACGCAGTGGGGGTGCTTTCTCTCCCTCTCTCTTGGTCTCAGTCTGTGGCTCTCTCCCTTCTCCTCTCTCTCTCTTTCTCTTTTGGCTATTTCTCCCCCCACTTTGCTTCCACTGCATCTCGCTTTCCATCCTCTCCTCCTCCTTTTTGCCAGTCATTACCCATCATCTTCCCTGCTCTCTCTATTTTTGCCCTCCCCCCTCTAACTCCCCCCCCTCCCTCCCTCTTTCGCTCTCTCAGTAGTCTCCCAGTGGTCTTGCTGAGGGGCATATGCTGTTGCAGGGAGAAGGGGATGTCAGCTTGGATTTCAACACTGTCACAACAGGGGGGGACACACACACATATGTATCCACACACGCATGCAGGTAAGCAAGCATAGAAAGCAAATGGTCACTTACAAAATATGCCCACCTCTTCCTCTCTCTCTCTCTCTCTCTTTCTCACACACGCACTGTATGTGCACAGCCAGACGTAAATGTAAACATAAATCATATGGCCTCTTGTGAAATCTGCACGTGCAGACACACAACGAAAAGAGTCTCACCAGGGCAGAAAACCCTGCTCGTATGCAAACTGCCTGACAGGCAGAAAATAGCCCTGTCTAAGGAGGTGGGAGAGGAGAGGGGAGGAGGGGGGAGGCCAAAAAGAGTAAAGAAAGAGAGTTAAAATGGTAAGAAAAAGTAGAGCGCATAAGAGAAAGGCCAAAACCAAAGACAAAACAAAATGCGTGTAATGGATGATTCCCCATGGGCTGCAGTGTATTTTCTACAGAAACCGGATCACCCTGGAAAAGCAACAGCAACTAACTGTTAAGTGACAATTTCATCAAAACAGCCCATTCTTCCCCTCTCTTCCTTGCTCAGCTTTTTCCTCTTGGTCCTTCCTTTTGTTTTTCTCTCTTATCCACTCAGCTGTGCAGCCTCTTCTCCCAAAGTCCGTTTGTTCGTGTGTTCTGTTCCTCTCTCTCCTCCTCCTCCTCCTCCTCTCTTTCTCTCTGCCCCTGATATGGTATCAATGACCTTAGCCACAGTACAGCATGGTCACACTGGCCTGACCAGAATCCCATTACTGACACCCTTCATGTGTAACGTAACTATGCTCTGTGTGTGTGTGTGTGTGTGTGTCTGTATACATGCGTGACATTGCCCTTTCCACAGCAACAACAATATGATGGGTGCTGCATAGCAGACAGACACAGACTGCACAGGCACACACACACACAGAAAATACCCAATTGCATGGTTTTTGTCACAAAAGCAGTACAAGACAACTAAACACACACACACATGTGCACACACACACGCACACACTTTGCAGAATTATTCCATTCTTATTATTGCAGCTCCCCTCTCTAAGGTTATTAATCCCCGACATCAGGGGTTTTTGAAACATTTCCGTCTGGGAACCAAGCTCATTAAAAACTGCACTCATGTGGTTACCGACCAGAAAAAAAGCCCTGGGAAACAATCTGTGACTCGACGCTCAAGTTTAAAGTGGCAGAAAAGTTTGTGTGAGACCTTTGTTTCTCCCCCCCGCCCCCCCCATCTCATGTGACACACGAGGTTTTAAAACCAACACCACAGTTTCAAAGCTTAAATAACATCAATTACCGAAGTTAAACACATTTGTTGTAGATGAGGAACATCTGCTCAACTGCCTCTGAGGGGTGTAGTGGGCGGGCTCTGCCATGATTATGTAAATCAATAGCAAATTTGCCAATACAACCCCTCATCTTGGGGGCAGTTGCTCTCACCCATAAATCACGACTCGGAATAATCACCTTTATGATGACCTTAACGATTTAACTGTGATGCATGAGGTAATGCTGCGATACTGTTAATATCCAATCACCACCTGTTAAGTCTAAAGAAACCTGTCCTTAAAGAGCTGAAGTGAGGAAATTAGACTGCACTAGTCCTGTCATGTTTCACAAAATTGGGTTCTTTAGTTCAGAGGCATGGCGCATATTGCAAAGCAGAAACGATGTGCCAACGTAAAATTAATTCGACTAGACCAGAGTGACCCAGACTTATTCATTATCTGTACTATGGGCTTTAAACGAGCACATGAAATGGCTCGCAAATGAAGTACAAAGGTAAATATAAGCAGTCTGGAGATATATTTAACACTGTTATGACGAGGGAAGTGGAATAATTAAGATTTTTGTTGTAGTGTTGGCAAAAGATGTGCAATGACTGAGTGCTTGCGGCTTTCCTTTTCCAAGATGATTTAAACCTTTAATGTCTGGCAGTTTTTCAATATCACTGTGTTTTTGATTGTATGTAGAAGCATAAGTTTCAAACGTGTTGCATGCTGGTAAATCTAGTCTAATTGGGCGCCATCCCATACAACTGGTCCGACCCAGTCAAGATGAAACTGGGCTGAATGAGGCCCCTGAACTAAAGTGTGTTGGATTCCTCTGCTCTACAGGGATCGAGCATTACAAACCCACATCAGTGCCATCACTCACACTGCCTACCTTCATCAACCAGGTTCATCCCTCCCTCTCCCCCAACAGCGCCGCTACCCCACAGCTCTGAGGTTAAAGTTAAATGAGCATTAATGATGCTGGGTTATACACACAATACAAATAAAGTAAAACACTGCAAGAAAAAGGAGCCACAACTGCATAGATTTGACGGGAAATTTCAGCAAACTTGAACAAAGACTCTCATAAATGCACCAAATGCGGCAAAAGCGCCTCGTGGGTCACATGCAAAGCTTTTTATCTGACCGTAAATTATGTTCCAGCATATAGATCCAATGTGGTGGCTGTCAAATTCAACAAGGTTGGCTGATTTTTTTTCCTGCAAATTATTCTCAATGATTAATGGTCTTATTACAATAGCTGCACCTCCCTCCTCCTCAAATGCACACAAGAGAGATACAAGTATATGATTAGAGGGGTGGAAATGAGAGGAAAGAGGAGCAGAGTGGAAAATGGAGGGAGACAGAAGATGGAGAAGCCGGAGAAGGAAAAGAGGATAGCTGGTGTTATTTTTTTTCCATATGATAAAATACACGGAAGGGTGCATTTCACGCTCAACGTCAATTGCTGAAACAAGGACTAAACTCATGCATGGTAACAGTCTGAACAGTCCTATATGTGTCTTCAGCATGTTTTCGTGCCCACTGCATTACATGCTCTGTTAGTGTGGTTTCGCCTGATGGAATGTTAAAATACTTGCGCATTATTTGAAATGTTGCTCAAAGTCAGTATTTTCTACACAAATCATATAGATTTTAGTCTTGCACTTGTTAAAACACGTTTTGTGTGAGACAGGTCAACGCAGCCAACTTACAATCATCCCGACTCCCCAAAGAAGTGGTGCATTTGGGGTAAAATAACATCTGTTCCCTCTGTTTGCATGATATGATATGGCATTTTCACGGTTTGCTGAGCACAAACTTCCTTGTAATTGGTTTGCTTTCCTCAGAGCAAATGCAATGACCCCTGTTGTTGGTGATTGCCTACAAATGCAGGAGAAATGCTACCATTTGCAAAACACTTGATCTACATTTTTATTTGGAGTCTGTAAATAGGATTAGCTCACACAATACCTCAGCTCCCAATGAGTATGAAATTAATATGCATTTCAAATACTAAATAGTTCATTATGTCCTGAAAAGGTGGATCAAAATATCAACACAGTAAGGTGCTACTGGCATGATAATTAATCATTATATCGCATTTTCAACATGAACTCAGCGTTTTATCGGTTTTTGCTTCCACAGCTTGTTTAATTAACACTCCTATTGCATTTCTGCATTGCGATAAAGGTGATAAAGGCGGCACATTTGTGTGGGTCTAAATGAGGACAAACAATGAATTTCTCTCAGAAGTATAGCATCTTTGCAAACAGACTTAGAAAAATGGTGGGAGAGAGACAGAGGGAGAAAGAAAGAGCGAGCAGCGTCTCACGAAAAGCTTTAACGACCTGAGAAAACTACCAGACAAAGAAATTCAATTCATTCTAGTCTGATAAGTTATGAATCGATGTCACCAAAATCTGAAATGAATATTATTTTGGATCCTGTTACAGAAAGCATTTGGATGAACTTCAGAAATACAAATCACGTCTTCACATGTGCTCTCATTAACCACTAGGAAAAAACAAAAATAAAAACGGCCATTTGGTTTTTGAAGAAAACCTGTCAACATCATAAACAACTCAATCATCTTCTTTGTCCTTGTGATCTTCATCTTTCCTTCTTACATTTATTTGACAGTGAAGCCACAGTTGGATAACGGACTTACCTAAAAGAAACCATACATCTGGGGGAAAATTGAATAAGACATGAAAAGAGGACAGGACAGAGAGGAGGGAAGGATAATCTTCAGAAAGTCACTGGGCGGGAGTTATGAAGCGACGGAGGGAGAGAAGGTTTGACAGGAATATAAATAAAGAAGGAATAAATTGGAGAGGGAGCAATGCAGGGTAGCAAGGTTTGGTACGAGAGGAAAGGTGTGATGCAAGGAGCAGGACGAATCGCTAATTAGTTTTTTTTTCTTCTCAGCTCAAACTTCAATCTCTTGCTGTGACCCTAATAAACAGATGATATATGCACACACACACACACACACACACACACACAGACACACACACACACACACACACACACACACACACAAAGGGGGTGATGAAAGTGTTACCTCAGCATTTTCCAGCTAAATGTACTCATTAGCCTAGTTGCACATGGCTGCCTGGGAAAACAACAAAGTCAGCTCCAGAAAGCAGAGAGCATTCATCTAAGAGGCTGTCAGAGTGGGAGACAGAGAGCAGAGGTCTCAGCACTACCACAAACTCATGGCGGCATTATTTTTCCCCGGGACTGACTCGGTTCAGATGCTACATTCTCGCCGTGTGTTTATGCAAACCAGCTTCATCTTTTCCCTCACGGAGGAATTGTCATCAGCAGTGTTAACCATCGGTTTCAATTAACACAGCTACAAGTGCTAACACGGTTCCTTTTCTTTCATTCAAACTGGTGGCATCCCATCAGGCAGTAGTAGTGAGGTTTTTGTGTTGCATTCACCACATTCCCAGCAACTCGTAACGTTTACAAGAGACGGGACAATTTAACTCACTGCACTGCTAAAAACCATATGAGAATGAATCTCCAATCCTATCTAGAATCTCCTGGACTGCGGTTGCCTTATGGATAGTAAATCTAGACATATATTTTCATGGAAACATTAAACAGAAAATATGCACGGCGGTATGGAGGCTGGAATCTAACGCAGCGCGCTGGGTGAAAAGTAGGCTACACAGGGTAGACTGTTCATCAGTTTACCACATGGCTGGCACACAAACAGACGAACCCTTGAACCAACAGAAAATTGAAAGTGTCAAATCAACATGCATGCCTTCAGACTACTGGGGGGAAAAAAGATGGAATATATCCACAGAGAGAAGAAAATGCAGACAGTGAAGTCCCAGACAGTCTCTGAAGTGAATACCCAGTGAACCACCACGTCGTCTATCACATATACAAACTGATTTATGTGTGAAGCTGGGAAATGCAGACAGATGTGTACCAACAGGAGGGGGAAAAAAAAAAAAAGAGAAAAACAGTTTCCACCTGATCACAGGGCTGCAGTTACTCAGACGGGGGAAATAAACTATTGAAGTGAAAGAAAATGGTGCCCTCTCACTCGTAGTGCAAAGTGTAACAGAGTTTTGTTAATAATTCAATGGTACAGCTTCTGTTTTCAGACTCTGATATATCTGCCGGAGAAATCTTCAAATTCAGTTTGCCTCGCTGGTTACGGCCAGGTAGATTTCCTGCTCCGGGGTAAGTGCTAACACATGGATGGTTTTTGTCGATTTATAGAAGCACACTAGAAAGCACAGCCAGTGTGAGCTCTCTTCCCCGGTTAGTAAAATACTGAAATGCGTCATGCTCTCACAGCGTCCAAAGGCAGAGTTTTTGTGGCAGTGAAGGCGATGTGACCATCTGATTCAAAGGCTTCGGGCAGAATCTGCCGTGCAGCGGAGTTCACCGTTTCTGAATGCCTCATATTCAGCTTCGGGCTTCTGTCTGGAGTCATGACACTTGTGAGGACACTGCTGAACACATTTACAAAAAGAACACATGGAAGACTTTGTGATTCAGTGTTCACTGGGCAAAACAAATGGTTCATAAATTCTTCCTAGTTCCCTCTTCTCTAAGAGTAATGGCACAGGCAGACAGGCCCATTCCCACCTGTAAATTAGGCCTTCAGAGACTTGTTGACCTTTAATGTCTAAACTAAAGGCTGAGGTGAGAAGGGCAACAGGAGTGTTTCTTATCCCGCTAGTGGGGAAAGCATGCAGTGGATTAAAGGCTGGATCAGGCTTTAGTCCAGGCGCAGAGAACAGTTGGATGTTTCCACTGAGAAGCATAATCCTCACCGCATGAATCAAGAGTGTGGACAGAAAGCTGAAGTACCCTGGTTTAGGACTCACAAACAGCACCGAAAACTTCTGTGTGAGCAAATTCTAATAAATACATTAAAAAGGGGGAAAACTGAAGCGAGAAGTTCCTATGCTGTGGTGATTGTCATTGATCAGGAAGGAGCACCATGCTACCTAAGCTCTGTGTTGACAGTTAGTTAACATGTTCCAATAATTCCACTACTTTTGGCAGCAGCATGTTAGTGAAATTACTATCAATAATTAGTTATGATTACCAAAGTTTTTAATGAGTGCCTTACTCGTGAATTTGCTGTAGTTGACAACAGTAGTAAAGCCATTGAACTGCAGTTTCTGGCCCCATTTGCACGACGACGTATAAGCGAATAAGCATAATTTTGCCATTTGTGTTTCAGGAATTTTACTGTGTTGACATGGCAGCGTTTTGAAAACAATGTCCATTTATGAAGAAATGACAAACGCTGAAGACAATTTAGTTAGCATGCCAGGCCATGAGCTGGTGCTGTTTTTTTGCAATGGAACCACACACACACATGCACAATGAGAGCAATGTGCCTTAAACAATTTCACAGGTGAATACACGGACATTTATATGGACAGACGATGTTGGGCTGTTTACGACAGGCGACTCAACTTTTAAACTAACAAGAAAATGGACTGGCAAACATTATTGTTCATCTCCTGTTCATCATGCATAGAGCAACTGATTGCTGTGGTGCTCATGCGCAGTAGCAGTGTTTCAAAAAAGTTGCATTTTCGACCGGTTATATGAAAACGTAGTCGGAGCACTTTCCAAAAGGTCCACTTTGGGAGCCATTTCTATAAAGATGCTTTCTCGGTGGCTCCGAGCATCGCTGTGTAAACAGACACCCAAAATACAATAAAAGTTTTCTGTTTTCACATAAAAACCTCTATTCAGTGTGAGGATTAGCTGAAGGACATCATCAAGTTGAGCATAACTGACCGAAATAACTGGAAGGAATGAAATAAGCTACTCTCTGAAAACACAATTTTTTATCTGCATTATATTGAAGTGACTCTTCAGCAGCCTTTCTCAAACTATGGATTTTTACATAAATAGATCACATCCATTTTGAGCTGGGTTTAATAAATGCAATAACGTGTGTAAAATGTTTGGGAATCAATATTCCAAAACCAAAATCAGTCCATTTAGCTCTGCAGTGTTTCACTCAGATGGATCTCAGTCTCGCACTCTCCCTGTCCCTCTTGACTTCCAACCGCCTCCCTGGCACGCAAATTTCAACCCCTGTGACTTTTCAGTTTTTCTGCGCATACCCTCTGGCTGCCTGCACTGACCAGAGAGAAACAGGTGAACGAGCGGCAAGGAGCAACAGCCACCTGCATGATGTCTAAACTACAATTCACGAACAAACTCAGTCAAATTGGCTTCGCAAAATCCCCACAAAAAAGAAGACAAACCTGAAGAAACAACGACATTTTTCAAATTTAGCAACAAGAAAAAATGTGTTTTGAGGGTGGAACAGTAAAAAATTCAAACATCAAGTTGTATTTGCGTATGTTGGAATTGAAAAGTAATTTCTGTGTCAAACTTTGGTCTATAACTACTGGTTAACTAGTCTGATGTTAGTATCTAGCAGTCACTGAAGGTACTCAACATTAAAGAAGAAAGGAAAGATGAGCTCTGTGTTGTACATACCGGTACTTTGAGGTAGTGAAATTACAGACTAGGGGCAATTATTTTAATGAGGTTATAAAATGTACATTTCAATAAAGGGTCTGTTTTCAATTTGTCCAAAGAGACCAACATCTGAGCAACCGACATAATGGCAATGAACATAGAATTCTTTTCATGGTCATTAATACTTGAGCAGAAGAAAAACCTCTCTGGTTATTATATTTGATTAAATTCCTGACCTGTTTCTACATCTAGAAACCCGCTGGCTATGGCGTAGATGACAGAGTGGTAGTCTTTCAATTGAAAGGTTTCATGTTCAATTCCCCATCTCCTCTTCTCACATGGTCCTAAGTGTCCTTGAGCAAGACACTGAAACCCAAACTCCCAATAGATTAAGTGCTTTCTATGGTACCTACCTCTATTTGGTGAGAGAATGAGTATGAATGGGTGATTGAGAGAGCATATTGGGGACTGCTCAAGCAGTGGAACAGTGCTACTGAGTGGAATCCATTTACTATTTACAATGCCAGAGTACATTTCACTTCAACTATCCAGTTAATTTCCAGAAAAAATATTTTTTTAGAGATTGCAAAGATGTGGATTGCAGCTGCAAGTTTTCACAAGTTTGAATGAGTAAAATTGTCGGGTTGATCACAGTGTGCATCAGTTAAAAGGAAAAAGAATAAACCTATTTAAATCTTCTGCAGCAATTACATTGCAACTGGCTGTTGCAGAGCACGACAGTGATGGAAAGCCCCAGGTGTATAAGATAAGTGAGGCGTTGAGGGGTTAAAGTGATTACTTATCAACTAATGATCTCAAAATACAGGTGCACTCCTGTATTACAAATAAGTAGCATCTTGAAATAGCTTTAAATAAATGCAGAAATGGCATTAATAGGTCTCATAACTTTCTTATAGCTTTTCTTTGACAGCAATCTGTGAAAGCCTGTAGAGGATCATAGCTGACAAGCGAAAACTAACTACTTAAATATTGTTAAATACACAAACGAGGCCTGCATTGTAAAAATTTCCAGTCTCACTGTGATGGGATTTGAAGGTGAATTGTTTTACATCATGCATGAGAATGCTATTTATTTAGATTATGATTAAGAAGTACATTGTATTAATGGAGACCTAGTGGTGGCATGATAATTGAGGAGTTCAATTTATTCATATTCATTACTCCATAATGTGCTGTATATATAATCTGTGAGTGCCGAGCGAGAGATGCAAACAAGCTCCCAGTGAAATGTTTTAATTGGCCTGTTCTATTTCCATTTCAATAAGAGGTCCCCTCCTCTTCTCTTCCCCTCCCCTCCTTTCCTCTCCTCTTTTGTGCTCTCCATTTCTCTCAAGCGGTCCTGTCTGATATTTGACATGCTGGCTCCCTCTCTTCTTCCTGTTAATGGATCGGTTAACTCCGTAATTTGGAGCCGTATGTGAGGGGATGGGGACAAGTGCATGTGAGTGTGTGAGTTTGTGTGCGATTGGCTGCAGCAGGACTAAACTAACACAGGAAGTTGAAAGAGGAAGAGATGGGAAGATGAAAGAGGAGACATGAAAGGAGATGGGACGAAGAGAGAAAAGTTTAGATTTTATGAACACTACGAGTGGAGCTCTGGCAACTGAGATGAGATGTACTTCTGATCCAGAGTCATTGCAAACTGACACTACCAAAACTGTAATCCGAGCTAGTCCTTACAAGACTGCCTTAAATCAAATATCAAAAGGGTTTTGAATTTGTAAAGTTCAGTTTGTAAATGTATCTCAAAATCATGATGAAATAATTTGCGTTGCATTTACATGGCATACTTTAAAGGTTATTTGGATTTCTGAGGATCTGCATCTTAAAATCTATTAAAGTAAAAAATGTACCTATAAGTACTGTTTCATAACATCACCCTGTAACACAACTGAGTAGATGATTTTTCACTAACATGGAATGGATGACATGTGAAGGGCATACCATCAGAATCTGAAATGAGGGGCTGCATCCTTCAAAAGTTGCATTCGAAGATCAATGATGCTTGATGTTTCCCAAATCAAGTCTGTATAGTCCAGGTTTTTTCTCACCGCCTCAGCTTAAGTGGTTTTGATGGATGTTGGACATCTACCAGCAGGGTTGTGGTCTTCAGTACTTGGTGGAGTGGAAGGGTGACGGCCCAGAGGAAAACTATTGGGTTCCTCGGAGAGCTATCCAACTTTAGTGCGGGACGTTCATCGACGTTACACGGCAGAGCGCCTGAAGTCAGGTTGTCCATCCACCCTGTCTGGTTTGCTCCCTTGCCTGCTCCAGTCTAACATGCACACTGATGTGGACCATCGCCGCAGATCATCAACTTCCATTGGAATAAACTCTACTCATTCAGCAATCGCCCTCATTTGATATTATTGTCCCTCTTTTCTCAACACAAATGCAGGCTAACCTGTACAAGAGCTGTCAGAAGGCGAATGGTATTTGCACGTTTATTTTAGTTAGCTTTTCTGTTACAGTATTTTTTATTGATTGGTTCACCATGTTTCTCTCAGAGACACAGTGTCTCTTAGTCTTTGCTAACTTTGGTTCAACTGACAGACACACTGAAGACAACTACAAATGTGTCACAGAAACTTTAAAGTCATACACGATCTTAAAACAGGAAAGAATTAAAGGAAACATTTTGAGGCAACAAAAGTTACTTTTCAAAGTAATTTGCTCCTCTCAGAATAACACTGCAGAGCAGAGCTGGAATGTTCGCCAGTGAAAGTGCTGGAGTCTCAGCAAGCTGCTCTACAAACAGCAATCTCTCAAATCATTGAAATCAGGAAGCGCACTTGCCTCAATAATCAACTACTTAAAACCTTCTGGCCAGAAATGAACGGGTCCCAGTTTGATTGTTGATATTTAGATGCAGATGAAGAGGATAGAGTGTGTGTGAGAGAGTATGCATCTGGAAAATGAAAGCAGGGTAGAAAGAAAAAAAAGTCTCTGTATTTCAGTTTTTTCCTCTCGTCGCTTTTTTTTTTTTAACTCATACAATCCTCTTTATATGTTGACATTCATTGTCTTTATAACTTCATAGTTTTCGCCTCTTTCATTTGTCCTTCACCCGTCTTCCACTAACCCTCTCGTTTTCCTTTTACCCATTTCCCCCACCTCTCGGCCTCTTGCTGCCCCTCCAAGCTCACATTTCTTCCTTCCGCTTTCTCTCCTCTTTCTTCTCCAGATTTCACCTGATTCCCTATTTCTCCTCGTTTTTTTTTCCCTCTGTCAACCCCCTTTTCCGTCCCACCCCTTCTACTCGTCTGAAGCCCCCTTCATTTGTTCCCCCCCCCGTCTGCATTTCGTCTTTGTGTGCCCTGCCATTCTCCGTGCAGCCCCAGGCTCAGGCATATGGCACTCTCCTCTCTGCTATTGTCATCCATTAACACAGTTGTCAGTGGGAATTACAGACACATAGCGCAACATGTGAGGCTGTGCTCCAGCTTCTGATACTGGAGACAGAACAAGGCAGCGCAAGATGTAAGGTGTCTTAAAAGGGCAAGGAGAAAAATCGGTTACAGTGCGTCTCCAACAGCACTCCTGGCAAAAAAAAGTCTGTATAGACACGATAAAAGATAAATTTAAGTTATTCTTTTATTGCATTTGCTCTTAAAGGGCCTACATCAAGTCAATCAGGGATTTAAGTCAGACTCTTATTTTTAAAATAAAATATTTTACTTTTACCTTTTTGACTCCACATTGGAGCACATCTGAACAAACATGAAAAAAACAATCTTGAATTAGATTGTGAGAGTAAACGTAAAATGTAAAATGATTGGCTAAATTGATGGAATTTGCCTACATTTGTATGTCACAGTCATGTAGCTATCAATTTGTCCATCTTTCATCCTTGATTTAACCAGAGTAGAGTGGCAGGGGCTTCTGCTTAAACCCACTGACATGAGGCAAGAAGCATTAATATTACCGTTATAAATTCAAATCTCAGGCTGCCATGCTGTGAACGTGGCTTGTTGAAACGAAATTCTGTGAGTTTTTAGTGTTCCACACGCCACAGGAGCACTACTCATGGCAAATTTACGGTTCCACACTCCAGGCATCTCCAGCGAGCTGCCAGCTCAGAAGTGAACTGCCCAGGGACACAGCCATTTTCAAGGTTCCTCCAATGCCAGCACAGTTCTGACATCCTCTGCTTGCCATGCTCACACACTGAAAATGACATTTGTGCTTCCCTACACATCCGACAGAAGCATTCAAAGCAAAAAAACAGCTGCAGGTTACAAAATTAATTTAAAAAGATGCTTGACTCAGGTGTGCTGGCTGGTAGGCAGTCACAATAATTACAATATTTTGTCCATAAACTTCATCAACATTGTAAAAGAGTCTTTTGAACCAACCAGTGCTGACAAGTCGCATTTTGTCATAGTAAAATTGTATTGGGGCTTTTAAAGATAAGCTATTCTTGTATACTTTGTGCTAAATAAAACACAAACAGCATTGGCTCTGCGGCCACACAATGCGGCCATTCCGTTTCAATCCACATCAGATGCCTGCGTTAAAAGTTTGCATCTCCTTCTGTCAGCAACAGACTTGATTACTGCACGTTTGATTAAACCGGACGGAAAATCCCAGCATAGACACACACAGACACGAAGACGCACACACACTTCTCCAAAGTTCTAATTAAAGTGGTTGTGATGACAGAGCACAGAGTGTGATGTACAGTATTACACAGCAGTCAATATCACATTCTGAGAGGGAGGGAGAGAGAGAGAGAGAGAGAGGGGGAGAGAGAGAGAGAGAGAGAGAGGGAGAGAGAGAGAGAGATAACAGCTCTATAATAATCAGTCCATAGGGAATGGCTGAGCAGAGAGCTGTGACAGCTTGTCCGCCAGCTAACTGTCAGCTACACAAACACACCTATGTGTGCGTGCACACAGACGCACACATACACGCTAATCAAACCATGCAGTTGTTACAGCTTATCTCATGTCAAAGAACTATTTAAAGATATTTTCACTTTGGAGTATTGCATGTAGCGATATGGGAATTGGGATGCTTCCTGGATAATGCAGTGCATGTGAACGGGCGGCAGGTTTTTTTTAATGGCAATATGACGGCGAATCTCTAAATCACTGCGTGAAAGTAAGAATCGAGCGCGGATGGTGCAGCAGCGGCGATGCAGGCGAGATGCCACTTTGTAGAGCAGTCAGATTTCCAGACAGTTAAGCATAAAGACAGACAGACAGACAGACAGGCAGAGAGACAGACGGAGCCCGAGGGCGGTGTGTTTGCATCTTTCCCTCATCGTCTACAGGTTTTGATTCTGTTTGAAGTACTCCTTTTCAGTGATGGGTTTTGTTAAGTCTTGTCAGATTGTTCGCTCGCTTTTTTCTGAGTTGTCAGGACAAGATGTCTTTAATCTTCCTTATCCACCATATCTGCAAAGGAAAGACAAATACAGCTCTTTTCTTCCCTTTCTCACTCATAAAAAGAGGAACCCACTCACTGTGTCCACATTCCAATAATTTATGACTTACTTTGATATCACAGTTGTTAGAGCAGATGTTGAAAATTCTGACATTTTCAGATCTTTAATTGTGAGTGCAGACCAGGGATATGTGAACGAGAAGATTCAATAATTAAAAGTTGGTCTTCTTGTTGTGACGAAAACCTTTCACTCTCATACAGATGGCAGTGAAATAACATTTCTGCACTTTCTGAACTTTTTTTTCCTCCTCTTTTTAAGTCTGAACATCTTACACGCTTAACAAAACAAAGTATTCTCCTTTAGACTGCAGCACTTACACTTAATGACCAATTATACTGTGAGATATTTCCAAGAAGCAGCCTATTACACACTTTTCAAATCGGTTTATGCTGAAGAGTGTGTTGTAGAAGTAATTCAGTTTCACATAAATGATTCTGTGCAAGTGCAACTGTGTATACAACAGTAATCACATTGTACGTTTCAGTTGTCTGCCAGGAACATTAACACCTGTATTATCCATTGATCCACGCTAATGTTTGGTCATTGGCTTAAGTTGATTAACAGACGATTATATTTTTACCTCCAGTGAAATGGTGAATATATCCTGTCACGGTCAAGCGTTAACCATACAGTGTGTCTGGTTGTTTGTTTCTCACAGTTTATGTGGTGAGAAGAGTGAGAGAAGAGAGGAGGCAAGGATTTGACAAGGAGGGGAAAAAAAAAAGAGCATTCAAATGGACGGCAATGAAGACAGAGGAAAAATGCGGAGTGGAGAAAAGCATCGCCGGATGCCCTAATCTTCGGTGACTTTGTTGGAAAGATCTGGAATCCTTGACCGTTGAAGTTAATCTCATCATAATATGAGTCTATTTTCCAGCCCACAGTTTGCTGACAGAGAAAATCATCATGCTGGGGAGAAACCAAGCGTTCACACTTCATATTACCAGTGACCCTGATGCACACACACACACGCACGGTCACACACACACACGCACGGTCACACACGCCCAGTCTTGTATTTCTATCCTTGTGGGGACCGTCCATTGACTCCCATTCATGTCTAGCCCCTAACCCTGACCCTTACCCTAACCCTAACCCACACCACAACAAAGCCTAACCCTAAAGAAATGTTTTTGCACTTTTACTTTTTTCAGTAACAACAACATGGTCAAGAAAACACTGTTTCTCCTACTTAGGACCGGAAAAAGGTCCCCACAAGGCACGTTGTTTCACGTTTTGCTATCCTTGTGGGGACATTTGGCCCCAACAAGGATAGAAATACGAGAACGCACGGTCACACACACGCACGGTCACACACACACGCACGGTCACACACACACGCACGGTCACACACACACGCACGGTCACACACACACACACACACACACACACGCTCAGTCTTGTATTTCTATCCTTGTGGGGACCGTCCATTGACTCCCATTCATGTCTAGCCCCTAACCCTGACCCTTACCCTAACCCTAACCCACACCACAACAAAGCCTAACCCTAAAGAAATGTTTTTGCACTTTTACTTTTTTCAGTAACAACAACATGGTCAAGAAAACACTGTTTCTCCTACTTAGGACCGGAAAAAGGTCCCCACAAGGCACGTCGTTCCACGTTTTGCTATCCTTGTGGGGACATTTGGCCCCAACAAGGATAGAAATACAAGAACACACACACACACACACACACACACACACACACACACACACACACACACACACACACACACACACACACACACACACACACACACACACACACACACACACACACACACACACACACACACACACACACACACACACACACACACACACACACACACACACACACACACACACACACAAGCATTGTGTAGAGGTACAGTGAACGAACAGATGTACAAAGTGCACATGCTGATGCGCATATGCACATGCACAGATGGACACGCACACGCACACACAAACAAACAAAAACACACACACACACACACACACACACACACAGGTCCCTACCTGAAAATAACACCTTGCACACCCATGCAATAATTATGAGCAGCAGTAAGTTAAGCATACTTTATTGATTTCTTTAGGAGAAAAATACTTTTCTGCATTTAACCCATCCTATTTCACAGTTAACCTTAACCGCACAAGCTTGGAGTGGTGTGGTGCCACAGTTCGGTGCCGAGGAGCGGCTGAGGTTAAAGGCCTTTTGCTCAGTGACCCAGAGCGGTAACCTGTGAGCTGTGGGATTCAAACCTGTGAACCTCGATCCCAAGGCTGCTTCTCTACCCTTTAGGCCACTACACCGCCCTATACAAATATAATTATGTACCGAATTCTGCTAATCACTCACATTTTCTCAGATAGTCAAACAACTCAATTAACATATTGTTCAATTAATGGCCAAAGAAAAGGTGCCATTATTCCCTTGACCCTGTTCATTGTGCATTTGTTGAACAACCAGCTTGTGTAGTCGGAGGATCTCACAAGTGTGTGTTCTGCTGCATAAAGTGTAATAATAATCTGTTTGGGCCACGCACAACAAAGAGGATTCACAATGTCTTAATTGCGGACAAAAGAGCGAAGCCGTTCCTGCTATAAACCATTTACCTGAGGGTGCTCAGAAATATTGTAAAGTGGGGTCAACGGTCAAGAGCTTGAATTTCTATGATGAGTGAATATACAGCACTTATATAGTAGTTCTTCTTCCCAGACAAAAGGAATACTTCTATGTTTGTGACAGTGGTAGTCCAGAGTTCAGAGAAGTGAGTGTATAATTGGAAGATCAGGTCTCCACTGAGGGTCCCTGAGAGGCAAACAATGTAAAACTTTCACCAAAACAACATGATCCGTCTGCTCTGAAGGGGACAAAACACAAAAAGAAAGCTCTGTGGCCTATCAGTATTAAAATATTAACATTGGTTCAGCAAGAATGTAGTTTTGATATGGAAATCCTAAATACAATCGCCACATGTCAAAAACATAATAGATAAATGGTATGGCAATATCAACATAACCAAGATGGTCTTTCTGTCTTTTTGATAAAACAAATGAGGGAAATGCAAACTGATTTGAGGGTTTCAGGATGCATTCAGTTGAAAGCTTAAAGGAGAATGGTTTCAAAGTAATTATTGCAAATTTTCAATTAAAAATTATGCATCAACATAAAAATTCTGTAAACATCCAAGGTTCAGACACTCTCTTGTTAAACCATGGTGAGGCTTTTTCAATCTTTTTGCAGCTTCCCGGACACACTGTCATGTCCAATGGGCATTTTGTATTTTTCCTGGCACTGCTTAAACTAAACCTGTGTCCTGATAAAATAACACACATACACACACCACAGTTAGAGACGTTGTGGTGTGCAGAGTGTGGGAGAAGCAAATGCAGTGAAGCGGAGTGCTCTAAAAGTCACTTAGAATTTGGAGAGCTACTTAGTCAAGGTCATTATTGTACCGAGTCTGTGCAAGTGTGAGTGTGTTGCCGCATATGTGCATATATCAGGGAATGTGTGTGTATATGTGTCTGTGTCTGTCTGGCGAATATAATAATGCAGCCATTTGCTGCTATACCAGAGTGCAGTAAAACCATTAAGTGTCTGACAGAGGTGCTGACTGTAGATTACAGTGGCTCTAAATCTGAGCGTGGCATTATGAAGCCACTGTGTTCCACAAAACTATGTGTTATTGTCAACACTCATAAATGCAGCAATATAAACACCCACAAGCAGCATCCTGTGGCACGTATTGTACACATTTGCTAATAAAAACTGTTTGTAATGCTAGGTTTTCTTTTTTTTTTTTTTTTTTTAAATCAAAGTGTGGTGATCTGCCATGTCGAAAATAAAATAATGTGTCAAACACACAAAAGCAGAATACTGCCATCACAACTACAAGTGACATTTTATTTGTATTCATACTTTCATTCCAATGCCAAGGCCACAGACCTCTTTTAAATTTGTTTTTGCTAGTGAAATGGTGGCCGGTGAATATTTTTGCATTCTATCATTCATAACATTGCTGTTCGTACAAAACAATGAGCAAAATATCAAATAGTGAAGGTAGCCATAAGCAGCAACTAGTAAAATGTTGAATTTTGATTGAACTGCCAATCCATATTGACAGGTTCAGGTCTATTAAAGAAGCTTCCTGAAGGCAAAAAGCCAATCAGGCAGGAATTTTTTCAGCTACGAAAATGGCCTTCAAGAGACAGACGCACATAATCAGTGGTGCAGTGATATGAACTCTCACCTCATTATGAGAAAGTCTTCAGTTTGCGTCCAGGTTGAGATGGGTGGATATTGGTGTGAATGTGTCTGTTTGTGTTTGTGTTATCAGTCAAAGAATAGAAAAAGGAAAGTTGTAGAATGAATGCAGTATAGAACCATTCATCCCCATTACAGAAGAATACATCTCATGTAAAAGATCCATTATCTGGTTTTTAACATCCAGGTCTTTGTCTCATGTCCATGTGTGTTAACACCATTCAGGGTTTCACAATTTCATTTCTGTCAGTCTTATGATCACAAGTTGTTTCTGTATTTTAAAATTCAGCTTTTTAAGTTATAGGTTTGGCCATGTCTCCTTCAGTGTCTCTTCCACTTCATTGCCCCTTCCCGAGAATTTCAGTGTGTGTGAGATATGGCATTCCAGCTGTTACTCTTGTCTAGTTTTGTTCAGTCGGTCTTGTGTTGGTCTCGTCTGATATCTAGTTTTGTATTTTTCAAGCTCTTTCTGTACCGTCACCAAAGCTCCTTCTGCTAGTATTTTCTGACCCACCACAATCCTGGAACCAGCATCATTTCAGAGCCATGGATGCCACATCCCATCTCATCTTGTTGGGCTGCTTTTATAATCTGACTTCAAAGTTAAATTCTGATAGCTTCAGAACACATTTTGTCATCAAAATTATTCCTAATGGCTGCTTTAGAAAACATTAGGCAACATGAATTTTACTGATGTATTTCTTCACCAGTACTATCTCTCCTCATTAGCACTGCCAAAAACATTTATTATAATTACCAAAATGGCCTACATTGTTTTTGGGAAAACAACTTATGTGGTCTTCCAAGCGTCACTTCCAGTGAAAATGTGTTGAATTTGTAACATCCTGCCATTCACTGGGACGGTGTAAGATGAATACACTCATGCAACCATTTGCAACACAACAGAAGCTCCATTTAATGTGTTTCCGCGGTGCACTACAGTATGATTAAATAATAAGTCAAGTGTTACAAAACCACTTGAGACGAGGAATCCTTCCAGCATGAATAAGGTCAGGAGTGCCTGTGCGCTAATGGCTCGGATGTACGGTCTTTACATCCTGCCGGGGGATTCACTATTGCCAATCAAGTGTTTGGGAGATGACTGATCTCGAGTTCACTCCAACTGCTAAGTCGAGAGGGAGAGAGAGGAGGACCTAAGACAAAAGATTGAAAGGAGAGAGAGCGAGAATCCAGTTGGGGAAGGGAAAGAAAGATAAGCAGCATGTGTGAGCCTCTAACCACCAGCTGACACTCTTCATCTGTTGTGTTGTGTCTGCACGCCTGTTTCACCATCGGAGCACTGTGGGTTTGTCTGAACACATCAAAACAGCCAGAGAAACAGAGAGCGAGAGGACGACAGAGGGAGGAAGAAAGAGCATTTTCTTAGAGAGACTCCAGCATCAGCTTTCTGTCTCACTTTCTTTTCCCTTCATTTCTCTGTGTAATATCATTTCCCCACTCTGTCCTGCTTTTATCGCTCTGAACCCCTCCTCTTCCACTCACACTCCCCCCCCCCCCCCCCCCCCCCCCCCTCCCTCACTTCTCCTCTCAGAAGCATAGAGTTGGGAGTTGGGAGCAAAAGGCAGGAGACAGACAAGATAAAAGCTGTTTCCTGATTCTTCAGCTCTCAGCTTCTCTGCTGTCAGGCAAAAAGACAGCTAGTCAAGGCAGAGAATTTCCTGCTAGATGTTTCCCTGCACAGCTGCTGTCGCTAACAGGCAGACAGGCACAGAGAGGAGAAGAGGAGGAACACAGAGAGAACGGATTCAGAGGCAGAAAGGCCGGTAAACAGATATGCAAAATGCCGGAGAAAGAGGCAGACGACAGATGATGCTGCAGACGATTTTCTAGACCGTCCCACCTTTGGAAAAAGTGTCGAAAAAGTTCAAGTTTATGAGGATGAAAAAGAAAGGAATGCCACATTTAACACTGTTGCCTGCCTTTGTAAAAAAAAAAAAAAAAGGTTCCACAGAGAGAGACGACTGAAAAATGTGAAAGGAAAACAAACCGACTTCCTCTAAGTGATGGAGAGTCTTTGTGTCTTGTTTTATCTGCAATGGTTGGTGGTGTACTGTATCAGCAAATACACACAATCGCTTTGAAAACGATGATGCTGCCACGCTCACACACATCTCCGCCCCGACACTATCTTTGAAGCCCCGGCCTCAAGCTTCTTGTCTTACAATTTGTTTGTTACATCTTCTGAGAAAAGTGTCTCCAATCCTCCAAAACAGATTCACGGTAAATGAACTGGAAGCATGAAATGTTTGCAGCAACACAGAGCAGCCTGATGGTTTGATGACGGCCTGGCTGCAACATGAGGAACTGGAACGCCAACAAGTATCACATGTCAGAAGCGAGGACGGCTTCAGATTTCTCTTTACAAAATATTCGGTTTTATGTTCGATGGCATGGAAATCTGAAAAGCTGACTGGATGTGTTTGCACGCCGTGTGCACCCCAGTTAACCAGACCGCCTCCCCACACCACGGTCCCACACAGACTCATGCCCTCAATCAAGCCGCACTGACATTTTACTGACTCTGACAAGCTGATACACAAGAAAATCTGAAAGAAACATTTTTGAGGCTGCGATGATTGATTTTCACAGCCGGAGCGAACTGTATATTTATAGTTTGAAATAAAGAAAAGCGGAGATCTGAAGTTGCATCACAAATAACCTTCATCCACTGAGCTTTTGCTGCAAGCTGCATAAAGACGTGAAGCCGAAAGGTCCGTCTGCGAGTTAAACTATAAATATTACAATCAAAAGCACACTTTTGATTCTAAATACTGTGAAGAAGAAACGAAAAAAATAACATGGATCCGGGGTGCTGAGTGTGTGAATTAGTTCAGAGTCGCTGTCGATCACAGCGTCACACTTTGTCATTAGAGTATGAAATATGTACAACTTGAAAAACTCAAGATTTCAGAAACAATCAGTATGACAGGAAATACATTAAATGACACAAATGAACTTTGGGAAATGTCAATTTGTATCATCCATGTGTCAGTACGAGACAAGAGGTATGTCTCAGCTATTATAATGATGAGAAACGAAGATGAAAAAGAACAAAGACCAGTGTACATTAGTTCAATCTACTATTGAGTCCTACAACGAAAAACTGCGACACACAACGCAGAGTGGTATTTTCTTTGAGGAGTTTCTATGGACAGTTGATGCACAAAACAGATGCATTTCGGGAGACTTTAAACTGCAGTTTAAAAACGAATATCACTATTTGCAAAGAAATTCCATGAGAGTTAGATTCTTCCCCATTATTAAACAGATGTTATTCCCATCAGATTAATCAGGAAGAACACTTCTGATTTCTCTTTGACACACACACACACACATTAAATATTACATCCATTTTACAGTTGCATGCTCTCATTTAACAATAAGATTCCAGTTTGAGTTTGATCTCTGGAATACTGCATGTTATCCCTGTGCATTAAGAGCTTTCTCCAGGTACTCCTTTTCAGAAAACACTTGAGATGGGTTAGCTGATAAATCTAAATTACCTGTGGGAGTGAGAGCCTGATTATCTGCCTCTCCGTTTGCCCTGTGATGGGTTTTTCATCTGTCCAGGGTGTATCATTCCGCTCTCACACTGTGAGCAGGGATCAGCTCCAGCATCCGGTAGCCCTGATGGAGATAAAGCGAGTACAGAAGTTATATACATGAATGAAAAGCAAAATGCTCTGTCCAAGGTGTGCTTTGTGTATCCCCCAGTGTCAGCTGGGAAAGACTGCACCGGGTATAGAAGATGGATGGATGAATGTCATACCATTACACAATGCAAGTAACCTCCATGTGTTGACTGTACCTCACAGCTTTCACACACAGCTGATGGTTTAGATTACTGGATTCATACTGTTGAATTAGCTCACACATTTTCCTGCTGAAGGAACCAAAACATCGTGTGAAGCACATGACAACACGGCGACAAAAGCGTAGTTACCCAGCCCGATGGAAATTTGCGTTTTATAATTGCAGAATTTCAAAGCCGTCTTTGTCGCCTCACTTGTGCGAGCATGTCTTTAAGCAGTGCCAATCTGCTTGCTGAGTGCACATCTGAGTACACGCGTGCATCCTTCCTCTGTTGCGCACAAACAAATACGCTTGCAGAAGAATCGCACGCTCTTTGTTGCAGGTGCCGCACAAATAACCCATCAGTCACAGCATTTCCTTCAGCCTCACATGCTTCACTTTAATTATTCAATTACAGATTCTCAGTTTGGTCATGCGCAAGTGACACTGATGGCATTCTTAAAAAAAGACAAGCTCGCTAAGTGATTTGTCTTGTTTTCTCACTCGTGAACCCTCAGACAGTTAAATTAACATTACAGGCCTACACACGTCATCATCGGCCTCTGTTTGGGCCTCGCAGGACGGACAAGACCTCACAAGCTGAATGCAGCACGATTCACGTCTGATCGCATCTTGTCTCGGTTAAGTAAACTAAATGACAGTTAGCGCCATCCGAAATGATACCAAAGAGTCAATCTAACTCGTACAGCTCATGTTTGTGCATGTCGGCTGTGATAACGTACGCCATGGAAACAGAGATTACCTGCTCAGGATGCGGGCCAGTTTTACTTATGCATTAACTTCCATGTGTTTTTCATATCAGGCAACAGTCTGGCTCGTCTCTTCATGACTCCACGCAATTGTTTGTGGTCGGACTGAAATATGTTTTTGCTCAACTTCAGTACGTTTTAACTTCCGAGCAGACAGGATGGTCAGACGTGTCCCGCGAGAGTATAACCTTCCCTTCTTACATGAAGTAAATCACTTGACACCCGTGTGTTTTTTTTCTTCTACTGACACAGTCTGTGCTGCAGTATACAGGAAGCACACTGTCCCATCAGACACTGCTGCTCTCTCAATGGAGTCAGAATCCTTCTCCCTCTCTTTTTTCCCCTCATCAACATCATTTTTTTGTCATCCACTCTCTTGTGTCTGTCTTTTATATTGTGATCCTCAGACTGTGGACTGTCCCTCTCCGCCTTTGGGATGCAGGCCCTGGCGGCTCCCCCTCCACCCCAACCCCACCCCCATCCCCATGCGTGCATGTGTCTGAATGTGTGTGTGTGTGTGTGTGTGTGTGTGTCTGTGTGTGTGTATCCCTTCCAATCCCATAGGGGTTTGTATACGAGTCTGGCCCTTTCTGCCTGCCATTGTTAAGCCAGCTTTGTGCCTTTGAGCGGCTGTGAGTGTGTGTGTTCATGCCCATGTACGAGTGTATGTGCATCGCACTTGCATGTAGGGGTGTGTAAGAACATGCATACTGACTGTGCATTTACATACCATGATTGTGTATGTAGATGTTCATGGTGTGTGTGTGTGTGTGTGTGTTGCTGTGTGCAGCTGCTTTCTGCCAAGACCCAGCTCCTCTCGGTGTCTGTCCATTGTGTCCAGCTCTGTGTTCTGTGGCCCTGGGCATTTGGCCGCTGAACAGAACAATGCAGAATAAACAATAGTCAGACAATGGCTGGGATGCTCTGTGGAGCAATGGGACGAGGCACCTAGCATGTACTTACAGCATTAGGAGTTTGAAAGCGAGACGAAATCTGTTCTCATGGACCATTTCTCTAAACTCTTCATGTACGAGGTGTAATATCCTACTCATGGCATGTAATAATAGCTAATTATTGAGGCAGTATGTTGAGATACTTAAAGAACATTAAGTCTGACGAGCAGCCAAGGCTGGAGGGTGTGTGTATGCATGTGTATGTGCGTGCGTGCGTGCGTGCGTCAGACATACAACACACTTCCCACCCCCTCCCCCTCTGATGACCTCCTTCGTCCAACAGAAGCCAACTGGCAGTTTGACATCCTGTATCTAAAATCTATTCGTCATTCTTCCTCCGCCGCTCCATCCATCTCTCTGTCTCAATAAGCCATCAGTGGTTTTGGTTCTGATCCAAATCAATCCTGTTCTGACACTGACCCGAATCATTCATCTCTCCCTGCTGTCTCTCTCTATCTTAATGTCTCTCTAACAGTAGGAGTGTGTAGCCAGCTGCCAGCGAGCATCAGTCATGTTGTCAGGGCCTGGCTCGGGGCTGTTGTTGGCTTTGAGGGCAAGAGTTTCTCTTCAACTCTGTCCCTAAACAGCCTTGATGCACTGCTGGCATTTAACAGTACTGGCCTTGCCACCGACTTTTTAGAGCAAATTTTCGGCTGTGCAAGCGTAACGAGAGGTCTGATTCAACGTGGAGGAAGTTTATTGTTCCAAAAATGATCTCCCTGATCAGGACATTATTTGCTGCTGACCTTTTCAAAGTGCTCTGATTTTTAAGGACAACAAAGTTCAATTAAAAAAATAATAAAGAATTGGATAATTCTCTTGTGATTATGATAGATTAATTAAATTACTCAAAACTGGCCTTTTGCACAATGCTGGATCAGACCGTGGTCATATTAAGGTGGCAATAGTATATCAAATAACTCAATGTCCTTTATAGGAGTAAACAAAAATAAAAAAAGACAACGTATACATTTCTTATACAAAAAAAAAGAAACCGTACAGTATGAAAAAAGTGATTAAAAAATCAAAACAAATGATAAGCACATGGGAAAAGAAGACCCAGATTCAAAACCAATGAATTAATTTGTGTCGGTAGTGTTGTTGCATTTGTGTGAAACACAACAGTGAAATGCTGCTTCACCATATTTGGTCTGAACTCTGTGCTCCACTATCTGATGTCAGAGACCTAAAAGATCTATAATTGATTAACATTTCATTAATGCATTCTGGACTTGTACCACTTAGTGATTTGTATACAAGAAGCCAAAGTCTGCTTACAGCCAAAATCCAAAAACATCACAAGTATGGGGTTCAAAATACTCTTCTGATAAGAGATCATGACAATCAGAGCTAAATTTTATGATCAATAGTATGTCTTCATCCCAGCTTCAACTGTAGAATTAAAACCAGAATATCAGAATATCCAATGGAATGATTTTACATTGTACAAAAAATTAGAAGTACCTGACTGAAAATCAATGAGGATGTCAAAATATGCATTCATATAAGTATTTCATTTTAAAAATCCAGTCAAATTATTCGTTTTTTTTTCTTTTGCAGTCACCTTTACCTGTTTTGCACTACCAAACACCAAATGCTGTAAACATGAAATATATATCATAATTGTACTGCTTACTTTGCTTTGGTTACTAAAGTAATGTCCTATGTTTTAAAAATAAATGAAACAGTGAAAACAAAAACCAATCGCGTCACTGCTAACCTCAGAAAACAGACATGTAATCTATCACTACAGCTTCTCGTCTGTCCCTCACTGGAAGAGAGCGTTAGTTTCTGGTGCTGTGTAAAGCTGCTGCATTGTGCTGAGGTTATTTTATGGGGCCAGGACTTGGTATTTCTGGAAAGGAGACCGTGCATGGGAATCTGCATGCATCTCAATGACAAGTGTGTCATCCTAAGGAGGACTGCCATGGGGAGTGTGATCTTCAGCTGCAGGTGGTGAGGGGGACATGGGGACATCCGGTCGGGGATCAGGTCCAACCTGTCTCACAATGCCCCATCTACCAGGAACAAACGCATGGCAATCACCAGGTGGGGGTATCTGGAGAGGGTCAAAGGTGAGAAAAAGTCCAGGTGGGCAAGTGAGAGCCCTGCATGGAAGCTGTGATATCTAGATGACTTTCTGAACATTCTAAAGTAGAAAAATGGATCTTTGCATTCACATATACTGGTCTGTACGATTCACCAGCATGTGGCACATTTGCAACATGAGCTTCTCAGTACTTTCAAAAACACACAGTAATGAGAAACTGCAAAATACTGAAAGCTGAATTCACTTAAAAAACAAAAAAAGGGACAGAAGTGTTCACTCCTTGCAAATTTATTGCCAGTTCCAAAGCCACAAAATCTAAATGAAATTCACTCAATCTCTCAACGTTTACTTTTTCTATAAACTCATTACATTTCAAACTTCAAAACAAGGAAGCTAATTGCTTCCGCTGGCTGTAACAAGTAGCTCTAACTCACCACTAGACCATCTCTCTTCACAGAACATTGATTGGATTACATTCAGAAGCAGTTACTCACTCTGCTGCTCTTTTGTTAATAAAAAGGTGTTTCATCACAGGTTCAAAAGCTTTTTTCTTTCAAGACTAACAGACATTGATTATATCGCCATTTCCAGAGACTACGAGGAGTCGAATTGTTCACAATTAACAAAGCCGATCTGACTCACCTCCTCCTTGGTGGGGTGTGAGGTTGTGTGAGTGTGTCTACTCAGGAGCAGGATGTTAAAACTTTTTAATTAACAATTCAAGGTTAAAAATCTCTCAATTGAAATGTCCACAACCAAGTCAAATAAGTTGTGCATAAATTGTGACAAACACTGATGAACAGCAATGTGGTGATTACGTCCACAGAGTGATGATAGACGAGCGACGCAGGCCGTGTCTCGTGCTTTGAAACTGCGCCGGTCGTTGTTCTGAAATATGCCTAATGCTGATGTGTCACCGACTTCAATCTGTTAGAAAAATTGGCTTAACTGGACAGTTTTAATGGTGACAATCTTATTTGGATTAACCTTGATGGCCTTATTTAGCTCATGCCTATGGCATTAAACTGCATCATTTGAGTACTTTCAATCCTGGACTATGAGTGACCTCCCTAAAAATGAAATAAAAATTAAAAAAACACCGACTAATCACATATGAACAACTTCTTCAAACAGCAGTCTTGGCTGCTTCTTCAGACACGGCTGAGCCGACACTGCCACCGCCTGCTCTCACTGAAATGTTTTGATTATCTAATTTGATTACTTCTCTATTTGCAGTTCTCCATTTTAGTGAGACACTTTGTTGCTCCAGTGGATGGTTAATTTTCCTCACTGGCAGAAGAGCCCTTTTTTGCTGATGTGGCCAGTATGGTAATGCACAGCATGAACAGCTGTTTCAGGTTCATAAAGGCACAGTCAGAGACACTTCACTGAAAAGGCTGTGCCTCCCTTCAGTGTCTGGCTCCCGCACTTTTTGGAAATGCTTTCTCGTCGTAAAATGAAATGTCGAATGGCACAAGTTCATTATTATGACCTGTGCGTCAGAACGGTGCGCGGAGTAAATAGATAAACAGGTGGCTGACTGACTGAGTTCACTGCCCGAAAAAAGAGGTGCGTGTACAAGTTCATTAGCAGACAGATTAGCAAAGTACCTAAACTAACATCAAGCCTTCCACTCAAGTCTCATAAAGGAAAAATAAGATTGTGTCTGGAAGAGCAGCTGCATTGTGTGTAGTCAGTCCTCTCTTTTCTTTTCTGCTGGATAATCTGATTCCTTCTCTCCTGCAGCAGATGTCATTTACCTGCTGTCGACTCTCCAGGGACTCCACAGCTCCAGACTTTTACTAAATTAAGAAAAGATTTTCACTCAGGTTGTCTTTTTCTTTTCTCAGTTGCCCTCTCTTTTCACTTCACTCCAGCTTTTCTGCCATTTCTCCAAGAACAAAATCCAATCTACATATTTGACATGAGCAGCAGTTTAGAGTTCCAATAGGCCTTCAGATTAAGACACGGAAAACTATTGTACTTTTTTAGATGTGTTTTCTCCCAAAGCCCACCGAGTCTCCTCCAGATTTAATTGGCCCTATAAATAAACTGTTCTGCTACAAAAGTGCTTTAAAGGGAGAGTAATGGAAGAGTACAGCGCATGCACACACACACACACACACACACACACACACACACATACAGAAGCTCAAAGGGATAAAGCTGTTGAGATGCAGGAGATAGAAAGACAAAAATTAGGATGTGAATTACTGCACGTTTTTAAGTTTTGGCTGAGCAGCGTACGCTGAGACAACTGACTTTTTTACGCAGACAGGCAGCGACAAATTCTTCAGAAAAGCGGAGAGAAGCAAGTGTGCATATGAATGAGGGGAGGAGGATGTGTGTGTTTCTCACAAAGACATGAAGGTGATGAAGAACAGATGCAAAGTGGGAGACAGACCAACTTGGTGAAATGAGCGGAAGACACAGATCTTTTTTTTGCGTCAATGCAACTTTGAGTCCCACTTTAAATTAAATGAATCCTATTCTACAGTTTTAGATCAGTAGATTCCTGCACTTATGCTTCGTCTGTTCTGGCTTCATCCTCTGCAGAGCCACACTGAGCTGGAACATATCCCAACATAAACCGAGGTTCAGGCAAAGCTGGAATTCAAACTGTGACTCTTCCATATGTTTTTCTTTAAGCACACTGAAAAATTTCACATTTATTGTATTGTTCTTTACAAATTTAATTTACAACTTTGGAAAATAGAAATGTTTAGGCATGTATGTGAAAATACAGGAAACAGTGGTGAATCAATCTTCCCCAAATCATTGTCCTGTAATAATACCTAAAACCTGATGACTCCTCAAATGTCCTGCTACTTCCAGCGGACCTGCTCAAGCCTCATGAGATTACTTTATATGCCTCACCATCATAATTTACTCCGGTCCTTTTTTGAATTCACAAATTTGATCTCATGGTCAATTTTCGTGAGCATCAGATGGTAAATGATAAACAGCAGGAGGTCAGAATCAAAGCACCTGAGTAACTTCAACCATAGTGCAACAAAAAGAACAAAAAAATCATGAAAACAATCATGAAAACCTTTTTGTGAGAGGCAGATCCATTTCATCTAATTTTACAGATAATCAACTGCTGGAAAATAACATGGAGAAAACAAGATGCCATGCTTAGCGTAATTGATTTCTTAAACAAAAGAGCATTAAAAAAAATCAAATGGTTTGAAATGAGAGTGAAACTCTGTTAGATTGATTTTTCATGCAAGAATCAAATCAATATTCCTGTAAATAGTGATAATTTTGGACAAAACTGTTACCTGTGCAGACCACATGTGGGCCAAATGTTAAGTTTTAAGGTGGAAACAATCCTATGAGCAAAAACTGATCTAGAAAGAAATGGTTGTGATTCTGTGGACTTTATACTTCAGTGAACTCTTGTGACCTGCATAGAATCAGTAAATACCTGAGGGACAAATTTTAAACTCCAATAAATAGGAAGCAACACGAGTGATCTCAGGTTGAATAGAAATAAATCTTTACCACTTGCACAAAGCCATCTGGGTAAAAGGAAAGCTCGTGTGGCTTCATTTTAAAACTCCTGGGTTTAGAAACAGATGTTCAGTAATATGAAGGTATAATATAATGCACGTGTGTTCACATTCTACTGGTTGTCGAGTTATTTATTCATTTCATTTCATTACATTTATGGATCTACAGCTAAATTTGCTTGCGTAAAGATATGTCAATGATAAGAACTTTTTATACATCAATCAGCACCAATTACCCAAAAAACCAATTACATTTCTGTAAGAGGTGAGGAAAAGTCTCCATGGATGGGAACACCTTTTCTGGCACATTCTACTCTTGTATATTACTGACTAACTGATGTTCAATGTCTTCAGTTGATGAACATGAATGGACACACCTCTGAAATTCACACTACAAGTTTCTCCACCATCACACTGCCTGCAGCGGTTCACCTTTTCCCTACAGCGCATCATGATCTTGGTCTTTCCTTGATATGTGAACACCTGAATGCCCTCATGATGTCAAAGAAAGTTCATCTCGTCAGGTCAGGCCGTGCTCTGGCTTCCTGTCATGACCTGTCTGTTGGTGGCACTCTTGGGACAGGACGGGACAGGGGTCAGCGTGGACACCCTGACACGCTGCTCTATGTGCAATAAAATGTCAAAATAAAATGTCTCAGCCCGTTCTGACACCTTTCTATCAGAACCAATATGAACTTTTTCAACAGTTTGGTTCACAGCGGCTCCTGTGTTGGATCGGATCACACAGGTCAGTCTTTGCTCCACTCTGCGCCTCACTGAGCTTCGACCACCAATGACCTTTTGGATGGTTCTCTCAGTTTTCCTTGGCGGAAACTGATCACTGCGGTGTGGGAACATCACACACGAGCTGCAGATTTTAACACAGTCTGACCCAATCATCTAGGTATCACAAGTAGATGACTGCCAAGGCTTTTCAGTTTTGAGCAAAAAAAAAGAAATGCTTTCTATCAGATTTCTCTGCAATTTTCTGGCATTTATGTTACCTGCCAGTGGTCATAGTTTCATAAGTGACACACAAATCTAGCAAGAATCACACCAGGCAGCCAGAAAAAAAAAGGAAAAAGGATATAATTTCCAAGAGCTAGATGAAAAACATCCTCAAGTTTACTGCAGAAAAACAGATGCAAGACAGATCATGGATACTAGTTTGGGGGAAAAAAAAAATCTTTGTATGGATGAAAACAACTCTGTAACATGTGTAAAACATTTGTATAATAGCATGCATATGTTTATGTAGTTGAGAAAGCAAGTGTGTGTGTGTGAGCATGTGTGTGTTTGAGAAACAGAATGTAATCTGACTGTGCCGGGTGTTGACTCTACAGGGATGTGCAGTAACATGCCGTCTAATTAACAGTGTCCTCTCCGTGGTGAGGCTGGTTCCCACAGCCACGACGGCCATGATTAAAAGAGTTGCTCTCAAAGGACATGAAACTCTTCCAATTCTCTCCAGAATCTTCCTGGATGCCGTCCACACACAATCAACCATCTCATCTTGACCAGAACGGATGCTCTTAACTCTCTGCCTCGCTCTGTGACTGGGTCTTTCTCAAGTATGCAGCCACTTCTCTCTCATCTGTGCAAGCTTTCTTTTTCCCTCCCTGAGCTCTTCTTTTCTTACAAACACTCGTTGTCTTCCCTCCCCTCTCACTTCTCTCACCCTCACTGTCTGCCAGCCTTCACATCAAAGCTGATGATCGGTTCCTAACTGTTCAGCAGGCAGTATTTTATCTTGCCTTGTGTGAAGAGACCAAAATAATCAGCATGAATATGGAAAAACCTGCTTCTATGGTAACATCCTGCACAGTAATATCCATATCAGTCAAACCAACTTGGCTTAATTTGACTTACATATAAAGGGATGGTTTACTCCAAAGTCTCCTTGGCTTCCAGTCACATTGTAAATACTGACTTTGACTTACGGTATAAATACACTAAGTTGTCAAGGTTGTTGGCTCAGTGCTGGAATGGAGTCATGTACAGAAAGCAACAATTTACCTCATTTGTGCTGTTTTCCTGGCACCATTTCCTCTCACTGATGCAAAGACTCTTCACCTTTGTTTGACTTCGCGGCGCAATTTCACAACTCAAGGTTGTTGGCTGAGTGTTGCGAGGCTGTTTTAAGAAGTTTCTTCAGCAAGGTCTCCAATTTTAATTTACTAGTAAAGCTGGATTAAATTAGTCTCCTGTCCTTGGGCTCAAGTTTTCTTAAAATACACTCATTAGGACACCATTACAGAAGTTTTAAGCATCACGCACAGCTTTTGAATCTCTACGAAACATGACTTAAACATTGGACGAGTTATTTTAAGAATCAAAACATTGTGCACATTGTAAACACTGTGCACACACACTTTCACTGCAGTGTTGTCAAGAGACTTTGGGCGTGTTTTTCTGTAAAGCTGATTGTGATTATCAGTCGTTCTAGGTTGTAGCTGGATGGAGACGAGCAATCAGCTGCAGTCTTCTGATTTATTTTTGTTGGGAAGCAAATCTGCAGAAATCAAAGTGAAAGAGAGAAAATATGGGTTTGAAATCCTGAAAGAAACAGGAAGACGTGCACAAAAACAAGTGGAATTTAAATGTACTTCCGCAGTTTAAATTTGACTTGCAAATATACACATCACATACTATTTACACAAGTTCATTGCTGATCGATACATTGAAAACTGCAATGATTTTGAACCCTCAGCAAGTCCATGATTCAAGTCCTACATTTATCATTTCATTTATTTATTTCAATTTCATTTTCCATTTAATTGTGAGAGAAAGTTGCTTGTTTTGGGCTTGTGCTCAGAAGTCTGATTGCTCGTTTGTTTTGTGAGATCAGGCAACACTGATTTACACTGCGTGGAGACTCCAAATACATTAGAAGGAGGAAACCAAAATACCGGGAAATCCTTCATATGTGCAGGTGGAACATCAGATCTCTTCATAAGACAATGAAAACGTAAAAAGCCCTGCAAAGTCTTGACTCAAACAAGAGATATTCTCGCCATGACAATCATATTTTTCTTCAAAATCTAACCGCGTAAAATAAGTGCAGAGCAGGTTTACTGTAGTTGCATGAAGTTGTTAGAGAGCCAGAGATCAAAAATACATAATTGATGTCCAAATTGTTTCGGTTTCAAAAAGAAAAGTCCCCGTATTGGCTCAAAGTTCTGAATCAAACTTGAAAGTAATTTTAAGTGCCAGGTTTTGAATTCTAAATCATAATTCATCATGAAGGCAAGAAGTTTTCAGTTGGTTTAGAAGCTGCTGACTTATTGCTAGACGCCACTAAAATCCCAAATAACTGTTTTATGTGACGTGAAAATGAATCAGTAACTGCTGGACTACTGAGCTACAACTTAACAACACTGGATGCATTAAAACTAGTAATGTAAAAAAAAAAAGAAAAGCAAGAAGTCATGAATATAATTGTAACATTTACATAGACTAATGACTGTTGAATGTTTAAAAGCAAATATGCAAAATCAGAATCAGCCATTTGACAGAACGGTTCTGTGCCTGTTATTGTGTTGCATAAATCAGCTGGTGTCAGTTCAGATCTGCCACCTGCAGTGTGTCGCGCAAGCTTCAGATCAGCGGCTACAGATGTGCATTTCAGTAAATTGCTTCCAGTGAGCTCGGGCTTTGACTTCAGTCAAAATCTGGTCCAAACCCTGGGCTCACCGGTGAGCTGCACGTCGGCTCATAAACTGTTAGGCGGGGATGACAAACTGCCTGAAGAGAGAGGAGCTATCTGCCATTTTGGGGTCGTCACCTCCAGAAATAATATGTTCTGAGTAAGCATATTTTTATACTGCTGTGTTAAGAGAAATCCCTGTGGCTCGGTGGATTAAGTGTCGTGACATGATGTGAATCCTCCCCGTCTTTGTCACATTGTCCTCTTTCCTGTTGCTCACTGACATGAATTAAAGAGGAATATTTTCACGAGGCGTTAAATGAAGGCAGAATTTCAGGAGCGCTGTAACAGGGTGAGGCAGGAAGGAGGAGGTGGAAAAAAAAACACATTTCTCTCTCTCAAAGATTGATAAAAGAGATATTTCTGTAACTGCAGGCTAATTCAATGAGTGGTGCCAGATCTCACTGGGGATCGACAGTCCAGGCTTCAAAACAATTAGCTGGAGAATGGGAGCCGTTTAAAAGACAAGGAGGAGAGGAGATCTTAATACAGCTGTGGGTATTTCCCCATGGAGGACTCATTTCTACAGCTTTCCACCAGACCCTCACTTCCTCTCTAATACTGCTAACCAATCTCTGCTGTCTCGTTTCACACAGGAGACAATTTTCTGAAGAGAAGAAGAGGGAGCGCAGAGGGAAAGGAGAGGACGGAAATGCGGATAAATAAAAAACGATGTGAGAGTATGGGGTCGGACACAGTGTCAGAGAGAAGAGGGTAGAAAGTTATAGAGACAGAGGGAGAGGGACAAAAACACAATTAGGAGTGGGGAAGACTGAGGGGTGGAAAAGGAAGAGTGGTGAGCTTAAAAAGTGAAGCAAACAGGAAGAAAAAAGAGAAAGAAACAGAGAGAGACACGCTCATGGAAAAAGGCAGGGCTCAGCAGAAGGCAGTGCTAGTCGCTGTCTGGGGAGCTGGAAGATTGAACATCCCTCCCTCTTTATGAGGACTTCCTGCCTGCTGCCCTCTGTCCGCCATAGGCCAGTCACTGAGTCCAAACGTCCACGGGGACTAATCAGTCAGAGCACCAAGGAACTAAGTCAGCACGTCCTTGTCCACACAGGTAATCAAAGACATTATTAACCCTTTACCACTGTAAATCACTTTTCGCTCGCTCTTAACCCAGAGTTTGTCATTGTACCACTAACAGTAGAAGCTGCCTTTAGGTAGGCTAGCCTCATTTAATCTGGCACTACATCACAGACTGAATCGCTGTGTAACTGTTAAGCCTGGGACTTTAACCTTGGGGCTAATGCAATATCCACATCAGTGCAAACGTAATTACCAGGTCCAACATTATAAGTACAGTTCATATTAAAATTCAAATAAGGCTGCAACAAAAAACATTAAATGGATATAAGTCTATACTTAAAGTTATGGGAACTCATTTCACAATCAGATCTTTGTATCGCTCCATTATTACTTCTCTCAATGAGTCGTGGAGCGATTTACATCACATTTAAACATTTGGGTGGAGCGAGGCCGAGGTGCAGGGGAGTCATTCCGGCCAAAGCTTATTTCTAAGGCTATTTCACTGGGCTGCAATTACTCACGTGTGGTTGGAGAACCAAAAATGCTTGGAAATAGGCTAATTAACCACATCTTTACCTTAGAATCACGTAAGATTATTACTCCGTGTATGTCGCATGAATTCTTCAAGAATGTTGCAGCCTTGAGTTTGCAGGCAGGAACTAAAACCCAAGCTGAGGATTTGGAAATTTTGATATAATTCAGCGTTTCATTCTGTGTTACAACAAATGTGGAGCAATTCTCAGACAGCTGAAAAACTATTGACCATAAAGACAAGGTGTCAAACAGTCATTTCAGACGTCACGCAGAATGGAGGTTACAAAAGAAGAGGAACGAAAAAGTTTTCGGTGAAGTGCTTTAAACCAGTCCTGAAAAGGAGCATTCTGATACTTACAGGTTTGACTGAAGAACCTAAAGTGATGGTGACATGGATGGAGATTCAAACTCGGGCCTTTAAAGTAACAACTCACTTCATTAACCGTGAGGAAACGACTGAAGTAGTGCAGAAGCTTCTCAATGAGAAGCCCAAAGTCTATGAAGACCAGACAGGCTGAATTCAGACCCTCAGGATTAGGAATCAATGTCAAAACAAAAAACAAAACAAGGTTTGTATGATGTTAGCTGTACCAATATGTTTGACCATTTCTGTCTCCTTTTTCTTTTTATGGACAAAGTTGTACGCACACACACACTCTCTATTTCAATGTCTTGAAAAACAACCCTCAGCTTAGTGCATGGCAGGTGCAAGGCTTGCACATCAGCAAATGGATGCAAATGAGAGCAAGAAGCCTCACTTATAAGAAAAATCCCCCTTTCCACCGAATTAAAGTGAATCCTGTCCTGTAATACAGCAAATAAATACATATTGAGTAAAACCACGAAAAGTGCAAGACTGAAATTCTCAGTTGATTAATTTACATTTCATCTCTGCAGCTCAGAAGGCAGACAAGCCTGATGTTTAAAAAGACTGTCAAATAGTCAATGAACAAACCACACTTGCTGCCCTCTCTTGTTCAGTTAAAGCTTAGTCAATAATTATGCTGACACGGAAATATCAGACTTTATAGAAAAACACTTTCTCTGACGACCCTTTGACTGTGGCTACACTAAGAATAAATTCATAGCAACGGTTTTATTGCAAATGAAGCATAAAGGTGCAGCATTTCTAAAAGTTATCAATGACGGACTGATCAGTCTTTTTACCTTGAAGCTCTGGGTTCTTTCAGAGTGTTTGAACAGACTTAAAGTATATTCAGAAGGTCTCACCTGTGTGCGCCACAAACTACGTTAAGTTACTACGTGTTACAGTGATGGACACAGACTCACAAATATGAAGTCTAAAATATTTTCTTCCTCTAATTCCTGTAATTTCTGTCATGCTCTATGAAACTTAACTTGCTCAAAACAGTCGACATAACCTTGTTGCACTGTTCATTCTCTTGATGAAGCCAATAATAAAGACTTTTGTGAAAGCTGGTATTTACCCAACATGATACTAAATTAGAGCCACGGAATCGCGGACGGAATCGCGGAAATGGCCAATAAAAACGGAATTGGAATAAAACGCGGAATATTGCGGAATTCGTCCTAATCTGGTCTGAAATTTAGTTTTCGGGAGAAAATGGAACCTTATAGTGCAAAGCAAACATGCCGGGGGGACCGCCCGAGCTGCTGCAACGAGTACGTCACTTCCACAGCGCTGCTAACATGCTAAAGCTGCGTTCACAACGCCAAATGCTTTCCGCGATTTTGCGTCAAAATACAATTGAAAACAAATGTGAACGCGCGTTCCAGCCACGACGACACGCGACGCAACAACACGATGTCCAAGCGAGCTGCTCCCTCCCCTCTCACACATTCAAAAAAGTTACGAAACTCCACGCTAAGCGCGAAATACAGAGCAGAACAGTACACAGACTTTTATGGCTCAGGGGAAAAGCTTTTTTCGTAAATGCTGTCAACGTACTGTGGACTGGACTCGCAAAGATGCATGCGACTAATTGAAAAGTATTTCTTTGTTGCAGGACTTTAAACATTAAATCGACTGTTATATCCTATTAAATTGTGGACATTTATTCATTTCCACTTACCAGACACCTTTTTTTATGGTAAAAATGAGCATAAAAAACAAAATACCAAATTCAGAAATATTAAAACGGAAAAAACGGAATTTGGGAAAAAATAAAACGGAATTGGGGAAAAAATAAAACGGATTTCATATACCTCTAACTAAATACACCAATAAGCCAGAGGCTGATGTTGTGAAGGTAACCAGCGAATGGTATTGTTATTCAAAGCTACTTTGGTTTTACTTAAGACTAGAAAGATCAAATTATATGTATTGTGAAAGGGGGTTCACTTGATAATAATAAGAAAAAATACAATGAGTTTCAGTACCATGTTTTAGCTTTATGATTTACAAGTTTGGCCTGAATCTTCCTCCAGTAATCAACTGCATTTTCTGCTTCTAAAGCCTTCAAAAACCCTCTGTGTACAACCTGAATATAGCAACACATGGATGGCAGACAAATTTAGAAATCTATCTAGGGAGAATAGCGGCGCATTTAACAACTAAACAGTTTTCCTCCTTTAACCAAGAACAGCTTGACAGAGCTTTCTGTGCAGTCCCAAACAGTTGACACTTCTTTTACTCCGTTTCCTGTCTATTATCTGCCTCGGTTGTTGTTGTAGTGTAACACTGTTTGTTGTTATCAGTATTATGTAGAAGCTGCAGTGTGTATCCATACAGCCGCTCCCCGCGGTGCAGCAGCCCGAGTCATCAGACTACTCCCACTCACACCTCCTAGTCTCTGTATGATAAATGGACTTCTCCCTCGAGAATAAACAACAAAGTCATCCAACCTCAACCCTACCACTCACTGTCATTTCAGGGATAGCAAGTCACGGGTTACATGCAGCAGAAAGCGTTATTAGACACACTGTGGTGAAAACATGGAACAAAAGGTGACAACGACCTAAAGCCAACGTCTGACCCGAGCGCCTTTTTAAAACTCTATTTTTGGAAATTGAGCAGAGTCTGTGGTATGACAACAGGTTGTTAGAGCAGACGGCAGATCATACAAAATACAGTGAAATGATAACTCTGGCTTTGATTTGCTTCAGTCTGTGGATTCACGGTATGAGGCTGGCATTGGTCCCTTTCAGAACAGGTCAGCAAAGCAAGAAGGAAATTGCTATGAAAATGGTTATTCAAATCAACGTTAACATTACTTGGAGAACTTACAGTATATTGAGGAAAGATATCCATTGCGAATAATTATTGAGCTGCTGGAGACAGTGAAAGGAGAGAGGGAGAGATTTTTTGGAATGATAGAGGCTGAAGGTTATTGATTCATTTAAAGACTTAATATTTGATCATGAGTTGCGTTGATTCACTCAGAGAATTTCAATAAATATTTGACAAAGCATCTTTTTGAGAATGGCATTCACCGGGAGTGGATGGGATTAGTTAGACAGAGAGTTCCGGGACAAATGGGTCAGAGTGTCTCAAACTGTAACTCACGTGAGGCTTTCCCTGTGTGCAGGGGTCAATATCCATCAGAAGTGGTCCAGAGGGCCAGGGTGGCCAAGGAGACCTTACAACTCACAATTCTGGGACAGTCCATTTTGACGCAATAAATGTGACTGTTTCTGCACCCTCTTCCAAGATAACTTCAACTTTTAAGATCTGGCAGTTATTCAATATTACTGTCAGTGTGTGACAGCTATCATAAAGTGTGTAGGAGTTATGGTTATGACAAGTATGCATGTAAAAACCTGCCAAGGGCAACATGGTGGGAATTTAAAGGGGTAAGGAGTGTCACACAAAAGCAATGAGGGTTTCATTTTATAACTTGGCTCTTTATAATTGTGACCATTGTTTTCTTGTTTTCCTCATAGGTGCAGAGTTGTCCATGGCTGACGAAAAACCCATTACAAGCCAACAGGCTCCGAAAAGAAAACCTGAATTTCTCCTCACATACTGGACGTCTGGCTTCCTGCTGACCTGAAGAAAATTGAAAACTCTTGAAGTGAGAGCACCACAGTTGTCAGCCACTTGTGAATTCAATAGCTTTTCTGTGTGTTTACTCTACTTTTAATTTACAGTTTCTGTATTATTTGCATGTTAAGGTGTCTTTCTCTCACTGGGGACCAATTAAATGATAAAGCAGTGCTGTTACAGGTTTATGTAAATGCACACGGTGAGAGGCTTGTATAGATAAATGGCGTGGAATTACAAAACAGCAAATAACTGCGGGTGGTGTATATTATTTTCTTTTCTTTTTTTTTTCTTTTTTTTTATTGTTGATAAGGTTGCAAAGAAATGTTTGTGTCTCAGGGTGAGTAGCGAGCCTTTCCCAGGGCTCGTTTTTAAGTAGAAATACAAGTGAGGAAAATGAAAGACAGAGAGAAGTTGATGAAGAAAAACACTAAATTAATGCAGCGACTCAACAGCTTGTTGAGTTCAGGACATAAGTGAAAAATGGAGACTCTTATTGGGGCAGCCAACATCATTAAAGCTGAATCAAGCAATATTTTATTTTTTTTTAATATTTCCACTAAATTAGATGGCTTACTGATTGAACATCTAACTTTTACAGTTTCTTTTTTTTCCGTGTTGCTTTGCTGGACTAACAACAATAAAGAAGAACAAAAACTTTGGGTTTATTTAAAATAAGCTCGCAGGAGCTCATTATGCATACAAATACAAATCAGGCCATGTGAAAAGCCACTGCTGAAGAAAGTTAAACATTTATAAACCCAAAGAGAATCCACAAGTTAAATATGTATCTCAAAATTTACAGCCAGCCCAGGAGATGTGAGGTACTTCTTATTAGCATTGGTCATGACAGCTGTGAAAGATTAATGTTGCTGAGAGGAAAATTACTTTCTCACTTTGACTGTGACGGATTACATTTCTTTTCATTTGTGATTGTAATGACAAGAACACTCAGAACGGGACTGTACTATTACCCTTACTGCAAAAAGACTAAAGCGCAAATGTAATTTCATATGGCTCTTAAGAAGGGAACTGCCAGTAGCACATGTCAGCAATGGTTTTGTTTGATTTGTATATGAGGGCTGCTTTCTAATTCATCAGGCATACAAAATTGATATGGAGGAAGAAAAGGCTCAGTGGGAGGTTGCTTGGAAGTCTTTCTCCCTATTTTAAACATGCGAACACATGACGGAATAACTTCAGTTAATGTCTCAACTACTCTGATTAGTGTGGCATCCATCCGTGTTTTATAGCGCTTCATCCAACTCTCTTTGACCCGATGTCTGCCATTCCCAGCTGACACTGGATGAAAGGTTTGGTACATCCTGGATAGGTCACCGCCGGTTCACAGGGCTGCCAAAGAGAAACAGACATAACCACAAAATCCTAACTGCGTCATTGTAGGTACTCTAATTCACCGAATGCACATTTTGTATGCAAAATCCACACCAAAACGCCAGCAAATCCACGATCAACCTGCAGAATAGCTGTAATTTGAAATTGCCGACCACTATACCACCATAAAGAACACCATCCGTTTCTTATATTATGGATTATTATATCGTTCAAAAGGAACATGTTCTCCTCATGCCCTTAACTAACAGTGGCAGACAGAACACAACTGAATAGCCTTGTTTAATAAGCTCACAAAAGGTTTTAAATAATATGTCATGGACCACAGCTGGACCTAGAAGCAAGCAGTGCAGTTCAAAGAGTTTATTCAAAGTCTCTTTCTTGAGGCAGGCAATGGTGTCCGAAGGAGAGTCCGAACGCATGTCAGAAACACAAGTCAAAGCACGAATAAACCATGCAGCGACACTATGAGAAAAGTGGGACGTCACGACACAGGAACGAGACGATCTGGCACAGACACAGGAAAGAAGGGTTTATATACCCTGGGAGGAGGAGGACACGGGGTAACACATCAACTCAATCAGACTCACGCAGCTTGGGTAAACAGGAAGTGACCAGAGACACAGACAAGACAGGCAAGAAACAAAATAAAACAGGAAGTGACAAACAGGTGAGAGACACAGGCAAGAGTAAGACACACAAGGATCCCTGGCATAATAAGGAGAAGTGATTCATGAAAACTCACATGGGACTTCTGTGAAGCATCATCCACCCAGAAGGGAATGACAGGTACTGAGACAGAGACACTGAGAGCAGAAGCGAACACAGATGCACATAGGCACACACTTTGAGCCATGAGTCAGAAAGGCACAGCTGGGACCGACGACTCACTGTTGAGAGACAAATCAGCTCACACAGACACTCCGCTGCCATTCTAAATCTCTCCCCCAAAGAGGCAGGGACTCGTTTATCAAACCCTTTTAGGGCTTTTTCATTGTTTATTGATTAGTTAGTCAGCCATGTTTAATTTCCAGCTGTGTTTCCTCTCTCACTTAGAAAGGTGAGTTATTTTATCTGGAAAAACCACTGAAAATCTGCCAATGCCTCACTGTATTTTGTATAACTTAAGAACAAACGATATGCAGGTTCACAAAGCTTCAGTTGTAGAGCACCGGCAGCATGAAATATTCAGCTTACATCAGCAGTAACCTTATACAGCTGTGATACAGCTGAAAACGATGAGTAAACAGTAAAGTAAGGGTAATATCTGTGTGCAAAGTGGGACAAAAAAGTGACATCGAACTCTTCCAACATCAGACATTCAGGTATATGCAACAAAAGCACTGTACAGAGAGTACAGAGTAGTACAGAGAGGCAAACATAAAACAATTACACGATTCCTATCAGCCGCGTTAACTGTATACACGGTAGGAAAATGTGACAATTACACTAAAGTGAAAGAAAAATCTCTTGATTGCCATTTATGCAAAGGTCACATGTTCACAACCTGATCTACTTGCCATGTTTTACCTCTTAGAAAGGCTGCGCACCCATCTCAATATCTGATTTGGCAAAACATTGTATTGAGGGGAAAATATTTCACAAAGAAAGCTGCGGCCAATTTCCCAGGTCTGCTCTAGATAGTGGAAAGTGTTGCACATGGTTTTCTTTTAAATGTACAAATCTAATCTGAACCGTAGAGCAAGCCCACAGTGCTCCATGAAGGAACTATTGTTACTGGTCATAGAGTAAATCCATTCCTTACAAGCAGAGAGGACATGAGCCCAATTTATTAATCAAAGGTTGATGTCAAGTTTGATCCTTTTCCAATCACGAGGCTGGTGCTCCACATGTGTCTCGACCTACATGTTTGTCAAAGTGTCCTTGAAATTGCTCCCAGTGAAGGTTCTCCATCCCGCTGTCAGACTACAGTGAAAATGCATGTCATCTGTGTGTGCGTTGCCAGAGCAGGCCAAGCGGCGCTGTGGTGGGAGAAGCTCCATTTGAGATTCCGCAGCGGGGGTGGGGGGGTCAATTAAATGCGCAACATTTGCTTTCATAGTCCACTGCCTTGAAAAGACAGAAGAGAGTTTGGGTGTCTTTGCTTAAAAAGAGAGAGAATAAAGACAGCGATTGCCCACTCATTTCCCCATAAAGCAGAGTAATGGATAATACAGTTTTTCAACTGCAGAATTATTGAGTGAGCACAGACAAACCCTGCAAGTCAATGTTTGTTTTTTCCAGCAGAAAACAAGTGTACGACATAAAACAGGCTGGTTTTGTGCTTCCCAGACTTTTGTGTTATGATTCCTGTCACAGTCCCTTAAGTGTTCACACTGACTGCTTCACAAGCTCCAGAGAGGCAAAATAATTTATGTCTGTAAGACACCTTGACTCAGAGCCCACCGACAGGGCCATGCATCAGTCTCTGTTATCGCTGAGGGTCTTATCAAATCTTCATGTCCTACCAATCTGATGCTGGATTTTATGAGTTTTGTCCAGAGTGGCTGACATCTGAATCACTGTTAAACTTCCACTGAGCGCCCCTCCTTGCAAGGTGATGGACTGGGCTCGTCTCATAAAGTCTTGTGTTGCTTCATCATAATTCAATAAAGTTTTGGCTTCAATGTAACAACAAACACCCTGAGGAGCTGAATGAAGAAATGACACCGGGAGGAGAGGCAGCACAGCAACAAGAAATGGTGAAAACTGACTTCTCAAGTTCACGTGAATAGTTTCTCATTTGGTAGAGTGGTCGTCAGTGAGAAGACTGTTGGTTCGATTCCCCAGCCCCCTCTGTCCACACTTTTAAGTGTCCTTGAGCAAGACACAAGTGCTATATAAGTGAAACCCATTCACCAAAATTCTGTTTTTTAAAAATGTATGAGGAAAATAAGACCTGTGTTTAGAACAGAAACATTGTGAAACTTACATATTTTTGCCAGGAGCATTTTTTCCTCTCTCTCTCTTTTTTTTTTTGTCCTTGTTTAAATGGGGCTTAGATCAAAACAATTTTTGGGCTATAATTACAAAAATCTATAACACTGAAATGTAGATAACTTAAGAACATGTGAGGTGTTTTTCTTTCTAGGATACCACTCTTGAACTCTCATGATTTCCAAGACATAAGAGAGACTCTCACACAAGCAAGATAAAGACAATACTGGTGACTACAGTCAAGCCTGTAAGCCTTGTATCGCATTTATGTGAAACATTTAATGTTGTTTTACGTAAAACCAGCATTTTTGGCTTTTGTCTATGAGCTGCAAGTCACACACTCTGGTGTTTGCCTCTCCAAACAGGCAGAATTATTTTCTCTGACAGTTTGTATTTCTTCAATAAATTTAATTCTTGTCTGACATATTCTCTGTCTGGCTAATTTCTGAAGCAAAGCTGTAATTTCCTCTGTTGCAGTAAAAAAAAAAAAAAAATGTCTACAAGCCTTCAGAAAAGATCATTTTTAGGCCTGAATAACTCTGAAAGACTCTCTGTAAATGGATAATTATACACTTGCAACCTTTACAAGATTATTGCTGCACCCAACATCATACAACCCGGCATAGAAAAACAGAAGATTAAAAGTTATGATGCCCACTAAGAAAAATTATGTATTGAAAACAAAGGTGTGTGGACTCAACAAATATGTCCAAGCCCAAATTAAGTGTTTGTCCCTATTTGGACAAGTATGTTTTGTGCAGTTTCATATCCCTGTCTTGATGGTTCTTGTAGGGATCGTGGCTGTACTCTGTGGACACTCTATACAAGTGTAAGTATTTCCATTAACTGCTGCTCCCGTTCACAGAGCAAGCACAGCAAGTCATGACAAGCTGGGAGGAAGACTTGGCGAGGATTTATGCTGGATGTCTGCCCTTCTTGGTGCAACTGGGAGTCCAACACTCAAGGTACACACGGAGCTCGATTCATCACAATAGACTGTTAAGAACCTGATTGGGAGTCTCTGTTTCAACTTGCTGAGCTATGTACATCGTCCTGCACTCGAGGTTAGAGTTTCAGTAGAGTCTGAGGAACAACAAGTGGCTTTTAAATAATATATCATGAAACGTTTAATACAGTCACTTTAATGTTCACATTAAGTTGTGTTAATCTGAACAATAAGTTACAAGTTTTTGGACTAAATGGTTTAAAGAATTAAGGATTTTACTAATTCTACCTTATTTTTACTAATATATGGCCAGTGATGTACATTACTAATCTTCTAACCCTCTAACCTGAGCGGTGACTTAATCTCTGTGAGACTGAATCACAGGTAGCGGCTGGCGGGAGCACACACAAGGTTCTCACTTGGCAGTGCTATCAGGTATTTAATACATAATTTCACACAGGACAATATATAATAAAATAATAACATTTCCTGTTTTCCATTTCTGTACACAGAGCAAAGTTAATTTGGATCAGTCATGACTGATTTACTCTCACATATGCTGAGATGTTGGACTCAAACTACTCTACATTATTCATGATATTCTTTACAGGCTTTCTTCTTATCAAATCACGTTAATTTGTGCAAAGAGCCTCAAGTTTCCAGCACAAGAATGAACCGACACCTCAAACCTGTAACTCGGCTTGTGAGGTCTTTGTTGCGTATTAAACTTCTGTACCAATCAGTCATCTCTGTGATGCATTGTGGATCTGAAAGGAGACTGCTTTGTCTGAAATTCAGTGACTCCAGCATCCGTTAACGAGCTTAGTTTTCACATCTAGGACATCTTTCTGCGACATACACCCTGAACTCGATGGAACAACAGTGGGTCTTGTGTCAGATCACACAGTTATGAAATATATTACCTGTGACACTCTTGCCAAAGTGCTCTCTCTTCCGAGTGTGCATTTTTTGTTCCACATGGCAGCCCAGTGAGCAAGGTGTGTGCTTTTGACCTTCATCGTTCCAGCTCATGAACACTGACAGGATGGGTTGTCATTTCTCTTTCAACCCATTTTCATGGCACAAATGAGAAAGAAGCGCTGTAAACTCCGATGCACACAGGAGACTGCATTGTTCTCTGATAAGTCTAAGCTGGTCTATGATCAATAATGCAGCCGTAGCTACAGTAAAGCGGGTGCACCAAACTGGAAGGACTGACTGTAATAGGATTACGCTGTCTTCACACCGACAGCAGATGTGGTGAGGTGATTTTTCTCTGCGGATCCGTTATTATCACTGTTCTTCACTGTAAAGTTCAGTTAACTTTGTAAACAGGAGAATTGTACATCAACCCCCATGGAAGAATGTATCCACCGCTTAGTTTTTAAAGCACCTGAAAGCCCCGCATACACCAGTGGTTCTCTGCGGCCTTGGAGGCTGCCCAGTTTGCCTCTGAGAAAAAGCTACCGAGCCCCTTTCCAAATCTTTCAGGATCATACAAACGCTGCAGTTGTAAAAGAAAATCAGTCAGTTGTCTAGCTCTGCTCCAGATGAGCATCTTATGGCTTTCTTTTTTCCATACAAATATTAACTGCTGTATTATATTTTTTCCACAAATTATATTAAAAAAAAAAAGTATGTTGATGTGGCAAGTACATAGTTTTCATCTCGTTATGAGATAAGTAATGCTTCTTAATAACTCACTGAATAAAACCGATTTATGTGACACTGCACCAGTTGGAGGGAAATGTATGTAGTGTGCATTGCTACAGGCTGGACTGGCTGGTCAATGAATGGATGATTATGTACAGAGAGATGCGTTTTAAAGAACATCACAGACATACTGTAGCCCGTGGCATCACCACCAGCACATTTCCCAGGAACGCATTGGGGAGGTGGAAGTGATGAGGATGAGGGGGGAATTCGAAATCATAGAGAAAATTCAGAGGAACTGTTTGAATGTAGAAATGTTTACCCAGAGAAAAGCAAAGGAAAAAACACCTCAATGACTGAGTTCACATTTAAATCATTGAATTATGTTATTTGCAGATTATTTGTATTTGATGTTACCTTGCCTTTTATGGATGATCTGTGATGCTTGTTGTGGCAGATCTGCTCATATTTAAGAAGAATCGGGTCTGATTTAAATCTTAGAAAACGCAGTTTGACAACGTGAACCGTCCCGAGGTTCACTTATTGTAAGATTTCCGGAGCTCTCAGTCACATCTGTTGGCCTGCAGAACATCAGCACCTTGGCAGAATTGAGTGTCGGTTTTGCATTCTTTCATTTGTTGCACATGAAGTGTGTCAAACTGCAGCTCTAACAGGCGGCATCAGCAGCCAGACGCCCTGCAGGGTTGTCACTCCAACACTTACAGATGATATGCTTGTGTGTGTGTGAGCTTGGTTCCAGCATGTGTCTACAGGGAATGAGCTGACCGGTTTGAGTCTGAGTGTGCGCAAAGTCTTCTAGAGAGGAAACTGAGGGAGACAGCTGCCACCATCATTTCAGCACCCAGCAGTAAAGTATTGATCCATTGTTTCTCTTCTTTTTCTTCCCCTCTCCTCGTTCTATACCCACCAACGTTTTCACTATCCTCAGTATTCCTATTCAAAACCAATCATTTTATAGTATGTTAACGAATCATATTTATTTCAGATGTTTTGTACATTCCTCTATTAACTAAGTTAACATTCTCTTGTGCCGTTTTTCAGTCCAGTCAAATTTCATTTGATCTTTTCCCACTCCTTTATCAATTGCTCAAATTCTGCCCAAGTCTTCCTTCAGCACCTCCTCCTCCTCGAGTCATGCTGTTTTTCCCTCACCTTGCTCCCTCCCTCTTTTTGACTCCAACAGATGTTAACCTTGTAGCGCAGTTTCCTCAGGTTGGAGAGACAGCCGGAGGAAGGGAGCGATGCAGAGCTCAATACCTCCACCTTCAGGGAGCTGCCCGTACTTCCCTTCTCACAGGTTTGACTGTAATGAAATCAAACCCTGATGATTCATGGATTTTTACAGCACTGCTATAGAGGGTTGTAAATCATTTTAAGATATCTCCCTCATAAAGCCTGGCAAGGAATCATCATTCCTATGCAGGCAGAGATGTATGGCATCAGGCTGCTGCCTTCATGAGTCTCTGTTGTTCACCTGAGGCCTTTGAAGGGATCTTCAAAACTGTTTTATACGAGCTATTATTTTCAATACAGAGTTGAATAATAATGCAATTTTTATGGTGCAGGCATTTCATTTTTAAGGATAGATGGATGGGTGGGAAGAGTTTGAACGACAGAAGTCGATAATGAGAGAGCAGAGAGACATATATAAAGAGAGAGAGAAGATATAAAGACATGAATACAACCGACACAGACACACGTTTCCCAAAGAGCCTGCAGAGTATACAAGTACTCAACATCTGTGAAATTGGCCGTGTCTCGGTGGAGTTTCTTGCTGTTGAGACAATAAACTATCTATGATTCTCCCCATGTGCGAGCCTAATATTAATGAAAGTAATTACACTGAGACAAAACAACAAACACCCCGTGTTGGATAACAGAAGAAAAATTGGAAAGCAGTGCAGAACGGCTCGCTCAGCCAAGACGCTCAGCTCTTACATGTTAGGATTCAAGCCACGAGACAGCGGTTGCTTCAAAGTGGCTCCTCGCTACATTGTCCAGAATGTCAAGGGAGAAATAAATTACTTAAAATTTGGGTCACAGTTTTTTTGGGGGATTGGAGGACAGAACAACTGTCGGCATCATTTCCTCTGTGTTGGATTATAAAATAAATATCTTAGAATTTGCATTGGATGCCACAAACAAGACACCGTCTCTTAACTACAGGTGCCAGTTAGTTCTTCCATTAACATCCCATCAGGAAATGACAAGCATTTGGCTGAAGTGACAACACTGTCAGTCTGAAGGGCGGGAGAAAGAAATGGAGGAGGCGAGAGGCAAAGAAGGGAGGTGTTACAGATGAGAGGCAATAATGGGAAGGGACAGCGGTAGGATGAATAAGAGACAGGAAGAGAATGGAGTAAAAGAGGAGATAAGTGTAGCAAGGGGCTGGAGGGAGGAGGAGAAAGTGTGTGCTGTCACTCCCAGAGCACTTTTTACTCCTTCTCTGCCATCCTTCGTGAGTTGAAATGCTGGAAGGCCCATTTTTTCCTGGAACAATGCACATGTGGAAAAAAAAAAACATGTGATTGCAGACACACTGAATACACACGTACAAATGGTGGCAACCATGACATGCCAAAAGACCTTCACGTACTATCATACACGTACTGTCCTGTGAAGTAATGCTCATTTTGTTTGTACTGGGTGGCTCTGGAAAAATTGCTGGATGTGGTCTCCTTCACTGTTGCTGAACCAGGTCTGATCAAACACCTCGATGTTTCAAGAGTCATTAACAGCTGTCCGACAAAAGGCCACCAGACCACAAAAGCTTATCCTTTAATCCGTCTCTAAATTACAAGTATTCTTCACTAAAGCTAATATTCGCAGAGGTACATGCCAAAAAAGTTTTGCCATTGTTACTAATGCAATAAAAAGTTTTAAATACAAGCACAGTTTTTGTCCGTTAAGCATCGAATTGGGGGGATTATCTCCCCTCATTCGACAATAAATAAGTATTTGTGTCAGTTTAACATTCCTCATTATCACAAACACCCACGTGGAGTCAAAGTGTGATTCTGCTGTCAGAAAATTACCTTCCTGGCTCTCCCCGGGCCACTTTACATGATTGAGGTTTTCTGCAGTGTTCAATACTGGAGCAAAGTTTTCCTTTTCCTTCAGTTAATTTCTGAGAAGAATCAACATGCACCATAATTCATAACTCAGTTTATTTTCTTAATACGTGCTATATTAATCCCCAGTGGGTTATATTCAATGGCTCACAAGTACATGAGTGTTCGATGAAAATGAAAAATTGTGCAGTTTGGGAGCAGTTAGCAGCAACGTCACTGCAATCAGCTCACCCTTCATAAACAGACTGCATAATCACGTCCCTGCTAGCTCGACTTCAAACAGCGCAGATTCATGTGCACACACACATACACACATGCACGTGCACTACAGGTACCTGCACTTGTTATTACAGATACACATATAAATTTGAATACAAAGGGAAAAACAAACACTCGACAACAGATTTTGTTCGCACACCTCCTCTGGCAGAAGAAGAAAGCTTGTCTGTCTGTGTGTTTGTGTGTGTGTGTATCATGTTTTGTGTCAGCGCCTGCATAGAGAATAAAAAGAACGACTTCTTGGACAAATCCAGTCTAAATAATCATCGTATCCTGGCTGTCCAGAAACCAACACTGTGTCCCATGTGGCTTCATTACAGTTGCTGCTAATTAAGCAGCTCCAAATAAACACCATCTTCTGCCTTCATTAACACAAACACAGCAGAATCATCACATGCTTCGACTGGATGTCTTTGTTGATGCTGATGTGGATAAGCATGGAAATACATTATATGCTGCTAATACTGTAAACAATTATCTCTATATGACATATATGCTATTCCTCGGAGTGTTTATAATCCCTGCTGGTTACATGTTCACATTTTGACATTGTCCCAGATCTTTGGAGTAACTGGCAGCCTGACACTGAAATCTGTACGTGTGAGCTTGTTCAGTCTGAGCCAGTTTATCATAGAATTGAAATGTCAAATTACAGACAAAACAATTGATCAGTCGTTCTACAACTAGAAATAATGACTGATTTCCATATTTTTTTTTACATTTTGGGAGTTTTTACAGTGTCATTTATGATATCCCCTATTTTCAAATGACTTTTAGCTGATCTGAGTATCATACATTTGACATAAATCTAATGACTGACAGTTGTTGCATGAGTGAAAATTTTTGATTTCGTTCCAATCTATACACTATTATCTATATACTGCTATAACACACAGTCACATTCGAACCCAAACATAATTTGGCAAGACCAAGGAGAAAAACATACCATTTCAACCTAAACGTCCCTTAATGTCACACATTCGTCAATATTCAAAAGCCATCCACTGATTCATCCACAACCCAGTCATTCACCAGGTTTTGAGAAATTCATGTAAAACCTCGCCACACACTACTATTTTCTTATTCCAAGATAAAGCTACGCAGTACCCATTTATTAACTTCATGGCCGCTAATTCACTATAAGGATAATAGAAGAGTCACAATAAATCCACCTCCCTAACTGAATCAGAGGAGAATACTGGAATGTAGTGTGATTTATCGCCAGCCAGCAAGAGGGCAGACAACAACAAATGATCTAGATTAATTAATTGGAGTCTGCAGTGAAAAGTGTGTAATTACAAAAGAGCTGAGTGGGGAGAAATCACTGAATTGGGGTGAATTACATCAGAATTGTTCGAGTAAAACGCTTCAACGTGTATTAAGGCTGCGACTCGTTAAAGACGACGTGTCTGGCAACATGTGTTTATGTTACTGCACAAGCAAACTCAACATGCACCTCGGCAATCATGCTCTCTGCCTGCATGGCGGTGTGTGTGCGCGTGTGCGCATGTGTGTGTGTAAAATAATGAGGAGGAGATAAAACATAATTGTATGCTGAAATCTCAGCACTTCAATTTATTCCTCCATTACTACTCAGAGTTCAACACAGTGCGGCGAGAGAAAAGCCTTTGATTATGAAGCCGTTAAAAACTGGAACACAATGTAAACAACAGCAGACCGCCAGACTGAACTTGTACGTTTTCTTTCATCAAAACCGAATTGATCCCAGATTTGCACACAAAGACATTTGGCGACAAAACGCTTGAAATGTGCAAATGTTTGAGGCGTTTGTTTCAAGACTGCAGTGTTGCAGTTTTTTTCCCACAGAGTTTTGCTTTCACAAAGTGTGAGGTTGATAATGTCAGAGGAGCTGCAGAGTCAGAGGAAAGCTGTGATAAAATGCTTCATAACCCATTGACTAAAGGACACCTCGCTTCTTTTCTTGTAACCCTTCAAATTTCCATCTTTCCTATTTCCAACAGTTTACCCTTGGGCACCCTCCAAGGTAAGAAAACACTTGTGTTACTATCCTGTTTTGAAGTCACTGAAGACCAGAGTGACTGTTGGAGATAAAGGCGAAGACTTTATCTGTACTTGTAAGGTTGAGCTTCACAGCCTCACATTTTCCGCACTTTCAAACATTACAGTACAGGAAATTAAGAGGCTGAAGATATTCTACGTTTTAATACTGATATCAGAAGTTGACAAATTAGCATCGAGATTAGAACTTGCCACTGTTAATGAGTGTTGATTTTTCAGTGACAATTAGCTGACAAGTTGATTAGAGTGTTGTTTGTTCCCTGATAGAGTTGATATGTCGCTCTGGGGCCAATGTTCAGCTCGATCAAAGTGTCATTATAATGCAATACCCTCTTTATCTTCACCTTACATTCAAACAAAGACTTTATTTTGGCGTTTTATTTGTTTAAATGTCACTATAACTAAACCTGAGTTCTAGTGTTGAGTTTAACAGCCAAGCTAACAAGTTACTGACAATTATGAGTTGATTACCATAATGGCTTCTTTATAAAGTGGTGGAGTTATTCAGTATAGTCACTGGGGGGAAAAAAAGTCAACTCATCACTTTTAAATGTCACTTTCAGTTTTGACGTATTGCTGTGACGCATCAGTCATGAGACTGAGCAACTCAGCACTGAGATACTGACTGATTTCTGCTGAAGTGAAACAGTGGTTCACTCAAGATTATTGAAATTTTCACCGTTTTCTCCATATTCCTATGCCTGCTACTCTTAGAAAATCTGTTAATTGTTCTTTTTTTTTTTTTTCCCCATTTGTCAAATTCAGTGTTTGGGGGGGCCAGATTGAAGCCCCTTGCGGCCGGTTTAGACCCACGGGTCTTATGTTGACACTCCTGTCATACTTCATAAAGTAGCTGAAACCGATGTCAAATGCTTTGCTCTCCACACGTTCTTTCTCCCAGAGCCTCTGGAAAGTTGGAGAAACCTCAGAAAGATATTCTGACATTTGGAATTTGAATCTGTTTTTCATCATCTCAAAGTTGTCACAACTGACTTAGTGCAATAAAAATGGTTCATTCCCCACATCTGTGAGCTCAACATTCAACCCACACACACTCGCTGCATACTGCATTCTTTTGTGAGGTTTCCATTCAAACACTTCAATATAATGCAAATGTGTAGAGATTTTTTCTTTTAATCAATAAAGTGTATGAAAAGTGTAAATAAAATCAAAGCTTCCTGCTCAGCATCGGAAGCCTGCTTTAGAAAACACTTTAACGCGAGAATTCATGAGCGCGAATTAATGAGGCCAAAAAGTGTCACCTCCGACAGATCAGCATTACTGACATATTTCTGGGTAGTACGTGTGAGAGGAATATTACTCACTCATTCACAATGCTTTAGTGAGTCATGCTGCCGCACAGCTGAGTTGACTTTGCTTAATATCAAATCGACTTATTGGAGGGCGCCACGAAACGCAGCAGATTGCAATTACTCAATGTTTGAGCAGTTTTTACAAATAGTTTCAAAGCAAAATGAATAAGAGTTTAATGGATTAAAAAAGAAAAAAAAAAGATACTACCAAGTTGGCTGCACCTCAGTGGTAGAGCAGGTTGTCCTTCAATCTTATTATCAGTGGTGTCCTTGTTGCAAGACACTGAACTCCAAGTGGCTCGAGCACCTTTCATATCAGCCATCTCCACTAGCGTGTGAATGGGTAAATATGTAAAGTGCTTAAAGATTGCTCAAAATAGCTGAAAATGCACCATATAAGTGAAGTCCATTCACAGCGTCTGAATGCATCAGTCAGCCACTCTGTTGTGATACGACTAAAACCAAGCCTGCGAATCAGCCTCCAGTCTTCCTCAGTCCTGCCCTCAGTGCTGTACTTCATCAAAATTTTATCCCAAAAACATTATCCCCCAATCTTCTTGGGTTTGTTTTCTGCATGGTTCCAAGAACATAGGTTTTAATGTCCCTGCAGTGAAACCAGATATAATGAAACTATTTTGGGCACGGAGAACAGACTCACCTATTTCACAGCAGAGAAAACACAGAGGCTACAAATAAAACTGATGAAATGTTTTTCCATTCAGTCCCATCAAAAAGCATTTCCCTTTTTACATAACAGTCATATAGGGAGTGGAGAATGACATTTCCCCGGGCCAGCTGTTAAACATGGTCTGCTTCACATGCACACGCACGGATAAAACGGATGCTTATGAAAACAAACTGTCTTGTCCCTCCCAGCTCTTTCTCTCCAACTCCCACTTGTGCCCTTTTATATTCGAGTCAAACTATTTTAGGTGGCATTAACTCTTCCTGCTGCGTGCGTCTCGTCTTCGATGTGTTTCTCAGCAGCGGTAAGCTGCTCCGACTGCAACCTTCTCCATGATATAATTGTCTCTGAGAATAAGTTCAGAAAATTGCCATCTTTTCCAATAACGCAGACAGCTGAATGACAGGGGGAGAGAGTCAGAGGCACAGAGCGAACGTGACATCTGATGGGTTGTGATTCATACACAGACTGACAACATTGTCAACATGAAGCATGTGTTTACAGCCGCTGAGCCACAGGTATTTAACATCAAAGCGCACTGCGGTTGACGGCTTGAGTTTCGAGATGAAATACATTTTTCCACCAATTGAGGGAATTGTTTCTTGATTTTTTTTTGTGAAACAGCAGACAGGCTAACAAAGGTAATGTCACTGTCCAAGGAGTCCAAGGACACTAGCATTTGTCCATTGATCCGTCCTCTGTGCCCACTTCATTCAAGTTGGCACTGTGGTGGTTCCTATTGATTCATCTTTTCATTCAGTAAAAAAGATACTCTCAGATGAAGCACTCTAAATGAAGTCACATTTCATAAGCTTGCTGTCAATATTTAACTTTCAGTTTTCAAACAAAACAGAAAAATGTGTGTTTTTGTGTCAAACAGGTTGTCGGAGTTTCGCAGTGTTCACACACTCACCTAATTCCTCCTCCCCCTTAATGGTGAGCATGCCTAAATGTTTTCCATGCAACACACCACTATGGCTCTTTTTCTTCATAATATTATAGTGTTCGGTTAAAACTTCTTTTTTCTCCCCACATCTTTCTCGCTCTAGCAATCTGTGGCTTTAATGGTCAGTTTGAGCAGTTCATGTCAGACCTGACATGGAAACGGTTCTCTTTACAGTTTCATTTTTAGCCAAGTCTATCACAGACATTTGGAAAGTGGCTCAGATGGTAGTGCACATCATCGTGCCTTGTGGTTCGATCCCTTATCTCACCCGGTCAATGTGTCGAAATGTCCTTGAGGAAGCAGCCATCGCCAAATCTTAATGATCGTGTGAATGAATGAATGAATGAGATGGATCACTTAAAGCACACCGACACTAATGAAGTGAAAAATGCATTATATACACACACACACAAAGTGACCAGCGTAAGCCCCGTTAGCTCAAAGAGAACATGCAACCGCCACATAAATTAGCAACGAATAACAAATAATAATAATAAAAACCTAAATCAAGCAATCAATAATGATTGGTAGCCACAGTTTTAAATATTCCAAAAATCCAAAGCAATGTATTGAACTGTTGTGAAGAAAAATCTCAACGAAAAAATCTCTGCATTGTTATCAGGTATGCAAAGTCTCTGAGATGTAATTTTTCACAAATTTAGCATTCTCATTGCTGTAAGTAGAGCCTATTAATCACCACTGACAACCATTAAATGATCAATATTCCAAGTAAATGTCCTCAGAGGCAAAGTTTCAGCACCCAGTAAATTCTCTAATATCGTCAAGAGTAAATTGGTTATATTAAGAAACAACAGGCACAAAAACATGAGCAAGAGAGAAAGGGTCAGCGCTGTGTGGTGAGACACAAAAGGCATTCTCATGTGTGACTGAGTGAGGACAGTCACTTTGAAGACCAGCTACTGATAACAGCTACAACAACTACAACTTCCTCTGTATGTCTCAGAATCACTGAAGAGTTTTTCAACTCAAGCAAAACAAGAGAAACTCAATGCATGGAGCTCATTTCCCCCCAGGGGAACCGAGAACTAAGTAATTTAACATCCTGCAATGGCCAAAACTCTAGGACGGACCATGATTGGGTCATATGACGGCGTAATCCTCTTCACATCCCCAAAAGCACATCTACTCTGAGGTACACGAAAAGAGAAAGTCCCTCTATCCGACCGTTTCACATCCGCTTCCCAATTTCAGTTATCTAGCAGGCAGTTCATCCCTCTCTCCCGCTCCATCTTTCCCCTCCTCAGAAGGGTGGAGATGGATGGACGGGGGTGCGCAGGAGTCCTTGGCTGAACTGCAGAAATGCTGACGTGGCGTCAAGCCCCCTAACAGAGAAGTGACGCCGCTGTATGTCTCTCCATGAGGCCACCTCACACGCACATACACACACACAGAAACTGCTACTTGCCTAAAACCATGCAGGCGTCGCTCATATATTAATGAATAGAGAAGTGCAGACTTGCATGACTTATCTGCATGTAGATTTACATCTGCACACTTGCAGATGCACACACACACACACACACACACACACACACACACACACACACACACACACACACACACACACACACACACACACACACACACACACACACACACACACACACACACACACACACACACACACACACACACACACACACACACACACACACACACACACACACACACACACACACACCTTCAGAGCAGAGCGCACTCAATCTCTGTCTGTCTGTCTAGTGACATCTTTATCACTGCTCCAGTCTCCTATATAATCAGCATCAGTCTCTATTGTCAGATACACACACACCCCGACCACACTCCTACAATCACCGCCACCAGCACGGACACACAGGCTTCATTCGAAATGCACCCACATACACACAAACACACTCAGGTCAGCTGAGTGATGTTGGAGTGTGTATTTCTCTTCTGCCTGTGTTAAAGTGAGTCATCTATCCTTCCACAGCTTCATTACAACCTGCAAGGGCAAACACTATCTTTCGTTCCCTCTGCCTCTCCAGATGGGGAGAGCGAGAGCGAGAGAGAGAGAGAGAGAGAAATACAGTTTATAGAGTGAAATTCCTCCCTTTTTCTTTATGCCTACCCATCTTCCCCTTTCTCTCTTGTTCCATCGTCTCTATATTTATCATCTGTCTCTGCAGCCATCGCCCTGTTGTTCAAGTCTTTCGTTCTTCCTCTGCCACCGAGCTTCAAGCGATGTTGGTTAAGCAGCTCAGTGAAGTGTTTTAACTCAAAAGTATAGTTATTTCATACTGAAGGAGTGACATATAAGAGCTCAAAGGTTCTGTCAATAAGCATTCAGGTGACCTACTGAAAAATTATTGAACGATTATTCATCCTTCTCTTTCCATTACACTTTTCTTCTTGAGAATATTCGTCTGCCACAACACCAGACTGATCATCTTTTGAGTCTGAACCGTCAGAAGAAACAAGATCTAGTTCTCACTTTAATCCATTTTTGACATTTAAAAAATTAAAGAATGAATCATAGAGTAGGTGCTGAATACCAGTAACACACAAATATCTTGTGATATCGCGGTGGTAGTTACAGACTCACAATAATGCACCTTTTCTAATATGCATTGTTTACCGTAATTCATTAGCTTCTGATAGTGTCAGATTCTGGCTTCAACATCGTGCCAGAAAGCAAGACGGATCAAGAAATGATCTCAAGTTTTTGAGGGAAAAAAAACCTTCAGCCTGCTATGTTTTTACGTAAAACACATGAAACTGTTAAATATGTGCATCAGGTTATGGGGTTCACAGTTTAACACAGGGTCACGATTCCACGCCAGAAAGCACAAGGAGGGATAGAGATCCATGGAAAGAAGTTTGTGGTGTCTTTACCTGCTTCTCTCAGTCCTGGATGAAAGCTTGCAAAAAGCCCCCGGTTTTTTTTTAAGGCCCTACAGAAACCATGAATAATACAAGGCTGAAACCTCTTATTCTCTAAATTTTAAATGGCTAGCTGTTATCAAAAATAACTTGATCTGTGCAGCACTGGTTGACTTGCACGCAACAGACGTGCTGCAGCACTCTGCAAAGAAAAGTCACCAGGTCTCTGCTCAACATGATCTACACTTACTAATAACTTCAACACACCTTCACTGAATTATTATGGAAGAAATAGGCACACAGGTCCTACAGGGACTTTTACATTCATGAGCTTATGGTAATAATTAGCACTCTGACTCATCAGCTAGAAATGGCATTGATATCTTAGCAGTGATATGAAAAGTTATATATTCATATATCAAGGGAATGAAACTTCAAATATGACACAAAACCACTGTCTGACTCACCCAAAGGTAGAAACGGGATTTAAGCCTTGCACTCCCCCTGCTGGTGCACATGACAGGCTGGAGGAGGCGGCTTGAAGACTCGGCTGCACTGTTGACACGTCTTCTCCTGGGAATCACAACACTTAGCCTCCCTGTGGAAGATTAGAATAAGTCTTAAGAAGAGCCTCTCCAGCCAAAAAAAAAAAAAGAAAAAAGATATATAGAGAGGAGCAATTTGGATTTTGCCCTTATACCCAACAAAAACACCAGCTTTTAATCTTTTTACTGTCACTACAGAGAAGGCAGCCACAAGATGTAGATGAAGCTTAATGTATTTTAATGGTTTATGGGAAACATGGAGCGTGGAGATAAGACAGTTGGTCATACAGTACATTTCCCACAGATCTCTCCTCAAGGTCTCTTATCCAAACGACTGCAGACAGCCTCATTACTCTAAAGGACAACTTCAGCGACAGTAAGGACTGATAAGGCTGGATCAATGCAGCTGATCAGTTCACACCATCGTGCGGATAAACACGCAGCGCTCAAACAGATGGAGAGGGCATTCTTGTTAAATAACGGCTTTCAAAGAGCCTTTCACGTCAAGACACTTGTGACTTACAGAGTTCAATGTAATTATTTAGTTGGGTTTTTTCCAGTCTACAGGAGGCTAGCTGAAACAGAACCACTCAGTCAGTTCATTAAAGGGAATTAATAATCCCTGAACTGTAAAAGTACTTTGGCCACACAGCTCAGGATTTTCCTGTTAAGGACCAACAGCCCACATTATTCTCGAGCGGTGGTTTAATGCTCCACCACAGAATCATAGATAATAGAAATGGGGGGGGAAAGAGAGAACAGAAATGCTGTTGTGAAGTTGGGTCCTGTTAGGAGTGCAATCACAAAAAAAGGCTTTGCTATTTTTTTTTTTTAAATCATAAAGTTATTCACTAGTTCACTGAGAAGAGTGGCTTCAGGCTCAGCTCTGAATTGTCAAACTTAGCAGCAAATAATCATCCTCAGCACCGCTTGGAAAGGAAAAGTCAAAATAAGACCTCTTCTGTGTATTTGCTGATCACAACTGGACTCCACTTCAGGTCAATTTGACATTTTGAAGTCTTCTCATACTTTTTGAATTGAGAAGAAACAATAGGCTTTGTGTGTGTGTGTGTGTGTGTGTGTGTTCAGAAACCAGCCTCAATAAAATCTGTGTTTGGTATCTATTCTAGGGTCTACTATTATTTGCATGAAAACTTTGTTTTTTTTTAAGTCTTTTCTCAGAACACTGCCACTTGAAATAATCTCTAAAGCAAATAAGCACACCGGATGTTCTGTGTACCTGCTGTTGAAGCTGTAGGTAAAGTCATCAAGTCAGACAAAGCACCAATGTCACACCAAGGTGATTTTGAGTGAATTTTGCACAGGTTTAACTACTGTTGGATTATTTTTCCCCCCCCTCAATTATGTTATTGATCCCCCTGGTAAAATCTGCATTCAAACAACTCCACATGCTCATAGCAGTGGGCTGCTGAAGGGAAAGCACCTCATGAGTTGAAGGCATTGCTCAAGGACGCAAACTGGTAACCTGATGGCAATGAGACAACCCAACAGCTGACCAAGGCTGAATATGCAACAGGAGCACGTTTGTATCAATCCATTTGCCACATCGAGTTTGGACTGAGCAGCGGCCCATCTGATGGACAAAACCAAGGTGTACCCTGCACAGGGTGTCAGGCCATCACAGTCATAGAACTGTTACAAACTAACACTCACATTGACCTGCAATTTAGAATCTTAAATGCGTGCTTCTGGAGGAGGAGAAAACCAATCCATACAGTGAGAACATGCAACCTTCATATGAATGTTAACCACATTACTGTGCAGCCTAAAGGTGAAAAGCCAATCATCGTCATCATTCCTGATTTATTTCTAACAACACAAAAAGAGTATTATGAAAGGAAGCATTTCCTCTGACCAGGTTTTGATGTAAAAATCAAGTCTCTTATTATTTCAGCTGATGGAATTTGACCACTTACTTTCCAGTTTTATTGAAGTCAATAGGAATTAGCACAAATAAGTGATCTGCTCATGAGAGAGCTTTTGATAAAGACAACTGCAGGGAAGTTTCTTAAAGGACCCTGATGTGCATGAGCAGGAATATATATGGCTCTCCCCTATCCCCTATACCTGCATTCTCCTCTGCATACCTGCAGAAGCGCAGGGTGTGTAGGGAGTAGGTGTGCCTCACCTGTATGCTACAGTTACAGCCCAGGCCGCTGCTTTCTCCTCAGTGCGTCATGCTTTCATTCACTCCCACTCTCTGTAAACTGAGGAAATCTGAGCTTTGGGCGGATTGTTTCTCAACCTGTTCAACTTCCCTGTCTGCGTGTGTCTGCGTGTGTGAGTGCGTGTGTGTTACAGTAGCAGCAACAGGCATGCTATTCTCGGCGGTCACCAGTTGAAGGCCACTTATTCTTCCAGACTTACAGTAGTGTTTTCGTCGTCCGCGTCTCATCATGGGAGACTGGAACCCAGCGCAGGCTCGCCGGAGACGGGCGACTTCAGCGGGGCGACGCGGGAGCGCGCAGCCGGCGAACGGGAGGTCCGCGGCGGCCACGCAGAGCCCAGCGGCCGCTGGCACCCGGGCGGAAAACGTCGTTTTGAATAATGAGAAAAAACTCGAATATTTGCTGGAGACGGTCCGTCCAACGGCGAAGACGGAGAAAAGGAGGCACCGGAACGACTTGAGTGAATGGATGAAGTGAGTCGGAGTCAAGTTTGAAGAAGTGTCTTCACGCTAATATTTTTCTACGTAGCGCTTTGAAAAGCTAAAGGCTAGCATACTTCATTTAATTTAAAGAAGATGAAGCATACCCTACCTGTGAGAGGAGCAGATTTAGGGGCGCAGCAGGCCGGGAACAAGGTCGTTTGAGGACGTGGACACGAGCGACCTTTTGTTTATTCGGAGTCAGCTGTCCTCCATTCATTCTGAATGGGAGTCAGCGCTGTTGGATGGTCCTACAGGCCTGGTCCTGTTCTAGAGGGCCTTGGATGGTCCTCGAGGTCCTGGTCCTGGTCCTGGTCCTGGTCCTGGTCCTGGTCCTGTAGGTTTCAGAGGTCTTCCTGCCTCAGCACCCCTGAGCTTCATCGCCATGTTCCTTATAAAGCCTGATATTTAACCCCTAATTAGAATCAGCTGTGTTGCTGGAGGCTCTGTGCCTGAAACACGGTAAATATAACCTTCCAGAATTAAGGAGCAGGGACAGGGGCTCTGGAGGTTTACTGCAGTGCTGTGTGGTTCTCAGTCCTTCCCAGGTTCCCCTGTCCTGCATGTTTTAAATGTGCCCCCCCCCCACCCCCAAAAAAACAAAAAACAAAACAAAACATCTGAATCAGATGAATGACTTGTTATCATCTGCAGAGTTTCATGACATCTCATTATTTGAATTAGGTGTGTAGCAGCAGAAGAGACATGCAGGATGGTGGTACTTGAGGAGCAGGAAGTGCAAATGTATTTATCCAATTCACTAAACACAATGAATAACAAAAAATAAGGCCACAAAATTGTATGACTGCAACAGATGGAAACTGATCTCAAATTCACAAACAGATGTTAAAGAGACAAAACATGACAACAGACACTAAAACTCAGCTTGACTAATGAAACGCTCATTCATAAAAATGCACCGAATAACAATAAACAGTGTAAAACTGTTGTAAAGAGATTCAAAGTAATTATAAAGAGACACACGATAACTGCATAGCGGCAAACCACAGGCCGATGTAAAGGGACCCAGACTGACAGTGCTACTAAATGATCATAAAGAGATTCGAAATTACAGCAAAATCAAACTCAATGACCATAAAAGGAGTGCAAAATGACCATAAAGTGAAACAAAAAGGCCTGTACAGAGAAACTATCACAGAGAGATATAGACGTGCAGAATCACATCACCAAACTACCACAGAGATGCTAAATTACTACAGGCTTTTGTTAAATAATCACAACTAGACACAAATCAATGACTCTAGACACTGTGCCTACTCTACATCATTCAAAGTTTTTTTGTGTCTTGTCTCATTTCAATCTAAAATCTTTAATTTCAGAAATAGGTGAAAGTATACCACCGGCACAGTGCACAACAGTACACTAGGATAATAAACCTGCACACTTCCTCAGTTGTTTTGAATTCATCATGCAAATTACCGGTAATTTACATTTGATCCATACATTTAGAATGACACAAAGTAACAATTTGAACAGAAATATTAATGATTCTTCAATAAATCACGTAAATCAAGAAGTATATACTTTGAAATTACCACGATAGATCCATCTTCACTATATAGTGTTTAGTGTCACAGGCTTGATATGACAGATGTCACTTCAAAATGTTTTGTGGAATACATAAATTAGTGATGGTATTTTAGAAAAATACCTGTAAATGCATTTAAAAGAAATGGTTTAGTGCACTTTCCAGTTATTTTACCAGCTACTTTTCTCAGCCTTTGCGCAGCAGCTGTTGTCCTGCGTTTGTCATTTTGTCACAGAAATGTATCGGCGCGTTTTGACCAGTATGGCCATAAGAAATAACTGTTCCTTCTTCTCCAACGTTCATCATGTGACGTGTCCGAGCCGTTATTTCTGTTTGTCTGACATCCGTCTGCTTTATTTCCTCAGCTGTCACAAAAGACAAGAGTCCCTTCTGAGTTCATCCAGTGGTTTTAATAACTATCGAGGATTGCTCAACTGGTGTGTGGTAATGCTGGTAAGATGCACACTGAGACACGTCCACGCTCACTACTTAACACTCTGTAACACTCTCAAAACGGACTTATCTTACAGTGTGATCAGGTAATCTGCTTTAAGTTCAGAGCAATTTTGGACATTTTTACCTTTTTCTTTTCTCAGAACATGAGAACAGTCAAAACTAGACTGAACAGAAACAAAAACTTATTGTTCCAATATAGCTACAATTTATGTTTTCAACACTGTTATAGTTATGAGAAATACGTATGCCTTGAATAATAATGTTCAGACTGGCTTCATGACATTGTCTCAGATGTTGTTTTGTTTCTGCTCAATCAAAATACGCTTTAAAACACATATCCCTAAATGGGAGCCTGCAGGCCGCGTACTGCCTCCAGCCCCACACTCAGCAGCCAATTTCCAACAAATTATTGGTTTAAAAGGGAAATGTTTGATGTTAAGTTTGAGTACATCTGAAGCAGATATCTTTTGAAAATACTCAAAATAACCGAGTTGATATCAAGGTTAAAAAAAAAAAAACACAACAACATCAAATGCATGCATGTTGATTAAAATTACAGACGTACAATAATTAGTCCTTTTCAATATTTATATAATTTGTTGCCAAAATATCCAGCAGTTGTCCCACAGGTACTAAACAAGAAGGATTCTGTGCCCCTAACAGTGATCAAAGTTTCCCAGCAGTCCTTCAGATAGTATATTATTAATCATCTAAAGGCTCATTGAGGATCGGAAGGTTGTGAAATATAAATTTTCTTGAAATATGAAATACATTCTCCGAAATACAGTAAAATGTTTTAATATAATTGGCGTGTTTGGTAAGCTCAACGTATTTTGCAGGTCTGAACTCAGTAAAATCAACATAAGCGAACAGAGACAGGAGCAGAAACGATGGGAGTTGTAGTAAAGCCTTAATTCAATCTGCTCTTTCAACACAAGTCGCCGAGTTCATCGTAGGTGGTTTTCCTTCATTTAGACCGAACGTGTGCGCTTTGTGTTGGATAATGAGATATTACACTTCATTTACATCGCCAAGGAGCGTGGAAGAAAGATAACAAGAATGACGTTAAAATGGGAGCGGCAAAAAAAAAAGAAGAGCGAAATAAAGAAGAACAAAATGGTTTTATGGAGAAAAAGAAGCATGAGAGGAGTGAAATGAAACAGCTAGTTAAGGCACTTATAGGAAAAGGAATTGACAGAGACAGGTGAAAGACGTTTAAGTAAAGGAGAAGGGAAAAGGGGCGATTTCACTGTGCAACAAATCAAACATGACTTGACACTTTGCTTTTTGTTGCAGGTGCTGAGCAACGCTCGACTCTTCTTAGAAAACCTCTTAAAGTGGGTACATTTTGTTGAAAGATTATTTATTACCAGTTTTTCCAAGAGGTTTTTCTGCAATACTTACATTCAGTGAATCTTTTATATGAAGAGATTAAGGGGATGTTTGACATAAACATCAAATCCTCGAGAAAATCACTCAGATTCTTTCTGCCGTGAAAAAAGGCTTTCACTTATCTTCAGATTTTTTTATTACTGTATTGACAATAGAGCTTCTTTATCCTCGTCATTTAGTAATACTGTTGGAAATGGATTCGGTCCCATAACAATAAAGATTTCATTTCACAAAGGAGAGCCAATTTCAGGCCTGTGATACCTTACCGAAATAGTGTCGTTTCTCTTTTTGAGCTATATTCCCTGCGGGGAAAAAGTCCATGTATGGGACAGTTTTAACTCACTCTTTGAAATATATCAGCGCTCACATTTACCAGAAGAGTTCTGCTTTTGATCCAGGGATTTGTTTGCCTTTCAGGTACGGCGTTCTGGTCGACCCCATTCAGGTGATTTCCTTGTTTGTGAACGATCCCTACAGATGGCCTGCAGCATGCCTGGTGATCGGTAGGTTGAACCATCATACAACGCCTCAAAATTACTGCTGACCGTTTCAAATTGTATTTCATATCATTGTATTTTGAGTGGAAACACTCAAAATGTCACAAGGAAAACAAAAAGTCGCTCTTGATTATCCTGCTTGTGTCTGCTTTAAGAAACTTGACTGGGAAGTTTGATCAGGGATCAGATGAAGCCGTTAAACTTGTTTCATACGACTGAGAATGCCTGAGGTCTTTCGCTCCTTGAATAATGTAGGTGGTTGATCTGCCTCATTTAAACCCCACGTAAACAGGTGCATGGTGTGCTCAAGTTTTTTTTTTTCCCATATTTATTTTTATGGTATATATCAGTGAAAGTCTGCAGTGTTGCAGCTTGCAGTGTCTCTAGAGGGACAATCACCTGGCCTATATACTGCACAGTGAAACGCTCCTGCAGAGAGGGAGAAAGATGAGGAGCACTAGAGAGAGAGAGAGAGAGAGAGAGAGAGAGAGGGAAGAGCCTGAGATGCCCGTACAGGAGTAGCCTCTAAAGAAAGAGAGCAAAGCGAGTGAATGTGCATAGAGGGTTCATGAACAGGAAAAATGCTGAAACGAGAGCAGAGACGAGAGGCGGAGTGACGGAGAGCTAGATGTAGTTAAGGTAAATGACTGCGCCGGCGATAGCTTGGAGACAGGTGAGGAAGGGAGTGTGTTTACAGTAGCATGGACAGTAAAGCAGCTCATTCCCAAAGGGCATTCAGACAGTCACTGCAGCAAGGAACACACTCACAGCGCACCTCCTCCCACACACAAATAACCAGCACCAGAGTAAATGAGTGGAGCACAGTTCACCAAGTCCATCAGGAAAGTGGTGCAGAGTTTAGAAGGAGGGAAAGTTTTTCATTTAAGAACCTGCAAATTTATTACACTGTGTCTCCCAATGACATTTGTTGAAAGGTAACAGGTTAGAAACAGAGCTGGAAGCTCCAGTTTGTTGCTGTTTAGACTTTTTAAAAATGGTGAACAAGTATATTAATGAAATAAATTTAAAATACAGGCTTTATTTGTTCAATTATGTGCTGTGTGAAGAAAACAAGGACATCTTCTCTGCAGTCAGTGCTCAGTTGTACGTCTTTATTTTGGACCTTTAATATAATTTTTGTGCTTTCCGTAACGGTAATAGTGATATATTTTTAGTTTTTGGTGTTGAATATGGCCATAGTCACATAGATAGAAAGTTTAGGACAGACATGCATTTCTTTGTATGTTTAAAAGCTTGAAACTCAGCAGCAGCTTCATGTTCCCCCTGTGCCTGCATGGGTTTCCTCTGCATACCTGGGATTCCTCTCACATTCCTGATACATGCATGTGAGGCGATTTAGTGGCCCTGATGGCGGTGAGAGATGTCACCGCCTGTGTCTTTGTGTTTGTCCGGTGACGGACTGCAGACCTGTCAATGCTGCGCGCTGCCTTCACTTACGCTGGGATTGGCTTCAGCCTCCCAACACTATCAATTTGATAAGATGGCAAGAAATACTGTTGGCCTTAAGCAGATAAAAAGTTAGCATGGTTAGTTTCTAATTTAAAAAGCTCTTATTCACATATGACTCCAGATCTTGACATGAAGAATAAAAGTGTTTTCGTGGACTGAGCGTGCTCGATAAGGTGAAATCAGGTTGTTGTCACATGAAAAACAGATTTGCCTGCTGGGCATTTGTTTCCTGTCATAACACGCTGCTTTTTTTTTTTTACATGTTGCCTCATATTACAGAAAACAATTACACGACGAACTGACTAGAATGGATGACAAGACAATAATCAAACAGTTTGTCACTGGACACGTGTTCACTCTGAAGGAGATAGATTGACATGCTAATGACTGATTAGGGTCTTAAAATGTAACAATCGCTGCAATTAAATGTCATCAGCGTGGCTCAGCCGAGTCTAGTCTGGGTAACGCTGCCTACCAGTGACTTTCTAAAGTCATCAGTAAGTTTCCTTTCAGTAAAAACCACTTCTGTGACACGATTACCTCCTAAATTAATGTTTGTCACGGCTTCAAATGCACAATGATGTGGCATTTAAAAACAGTTTGCACTAAAATGTGTTTTTGATCAAGACGTGTCCTTCATTTACCCTCAATTCACTAAAATGTGGATGAATTGTGAAAGAAAAGCAACTTGTCTTTTACTTCTAAAGCTTCACCTGCGTTTACTAAAGCACCTTATTAAATGAGACCCATTAGATCCCCTCGAGATGTATTTATAGCCGGGGGTATCTAATAAGCTCTTTTGATGTAGCGCAGGCCACCGTTCTGAATGAAGAAAAACATCGTTTTTAAGCAATTTGTATCAATTTATTTTCTGAAATCCCCAATGCAACAGTGTAGGTGCTGAAAGAGCGAGAGTCACTTAATATTGAATATAAGCTCAGGAAATCAAAAGCAGTGGGAGTATTGAATAAAATGTGATGAATCGTGTGTGTGTGTGTGTGTGTGTGTGTGTGTGTGTGTGTGTGTGTGTGTGTGTGTGCGTGCGTGCGTGCGTGCGTGCGTGCGCGCGCCACATCTACCTACTGGCCCAGTCACTCAGCTGTCTAGCAGTTGGCGTGTGCTGTGAAACACATATGCCCTGTTGTTGCTGCCTCATTTCTTTCATCAGGTGTTGCTGTTTAATCATGTGAGAGTCTGGAATAGTCTGTGCGGCAGTGAGACACACAGAGAGAGGGGTTTTAGCCGTGAAAGTCAGCTGAAAATCAGGAGGGCAGGATGCAACCACGCACATTTACACCTGCTGAAAATTAAAAATCACCAGTTAGCCTTAAAGATGCTCGCATTTGGACGATGGGAGGAAAAACGAATGCCTGGAGAAAACACATAACCAACCCAGGCTACAGCTGAGACAATACATGGAAGTTATTCTAAGAAATAAGCAGTCCAGTTATACAAAAATATTCTAAATGGTGTTATCCTATTGCTGAGAAAGTGCTGCTGCAAATGTTCTGTTCTCTTTGTGCTCCGCAGCGTCCAACGTGTTCATCATGGTGGCACTCTACACCGAGCGCCAGCTATCGAAGGTGAGCGGCGAAGCCAGCAGAGCGCTCTGAAGAATTTTGCTAGACTGTTGAATTCAAAGCACTTTCGGAATTCTCACGAGGGATTATTTTTCTAAAATCGACTGACGAGCTGACCCTCCCCAGTTGCGTCTGCAAGTGTTAAATGGTAAAATGAGAAATTAGTTTCACCATCTGCATTTAGGGCATATTCAGTTCTGCTCTGTCTGTGTGTTTGGCATGAATATGGAACATCACAAGCTTTTTCCAACTTAACTAGGCCACCACAACTCCAAATGTGATCCGCGGTTGTTTCAAAAGCAGACTAAGCAAACCCTTGAAATTTGAATTTTTCGATGCTGTATTGTAATCAGCGTCTTGCAGAATGAGGTCAATGATAGTTCAAAATCTGCATCTGATACTTGGAGGCCGGCTGTGGTGAGAGTGGTTTAAAGTGGGATGACATACCATCAGGAATTGACGGCGGGGAAAAAAATGTTGCCTTTTCTGTGTTTTGCTCTTTTCTATGCAGGGTTCATTCAGCGAACTGGTGGGATTTCTGCTCCATTGCATTAACATGGCAATTATGCTAACATTCCCCGCTGCAGTGGTCCTTTTGGTTCCCTCTGTGACCCCAGGTAAAATGTTTCTCGCCGTTCTTAAACTGCCCCCGCTGCAGTCTTGCATAACTGCGACAAAACGATGACTAAAGTAGTAATCTATATTAAGGAGCAAGACGATACCCATTCATTGGTGGTTGACAATGTAGTCATGTGTATGGAATAGAAAATAATGTAAGTGTAATAAAGATTAAGGGGACATTTATATCCTTGCCCTTCAGAGATACAGTCAACCAGTTTGATAGTGCAGTAAAAGACATCTCTTATACGGAGTCATAATTGGAGTCGGTTAGTGGTAATGGACCAGTGGGTCATGACTGGATCATTTCCAGCTGGCTCTGAGGAGAGGAGGAGGAGGAGGAGCGCAGAGGAGGACATAGGAAAGGAAAGAACAAGTGAGGAGGGGAGGCAGGTGATGCCAAACTGGGTGTGGTTTACTGTATGGGCTCATCCAAAGGTCACCGTCTTCTGTCTTTATCAGTCTGCATGACAGGAATCATGGCTGCCTTCCACTAAACATCCACTTCACCCGTGATGGCGAGATGCATTACACACAAGTGCACAGTATTCCTCAGAGAAATACAAAATCATGTTCTTTGGCAGCATTACAGTCGTCGTTAAATTAGTTATAGCATTTGGCTTTTTTTTTTCTTTTTCTCAGAATCCACATCTGTCCACTAGAATATCACTGTGTTGTGAATGAACCACTTTATAAGTCAGCCTCTGGCATTTATTCACCCTCCGCTACAAATTGTGGGGGGCCAGGTCAATGATTATGTGCAAAAGAATGTTCAAGCATGGGCAGTATTTCTTCTCATACAATATGCAAGAACTTAGGATGTGATTGCGCAACTTTCATTATGCTATCATCCTCAAAATATTCTAATTGTGGTCAAAGTGGCACATTAAAGGTATAGTTTGTAATATTTTTCAATCACGTCCAACCTGAAAATGATCTTATTGTATTGGAGAAGAAAGTTTTGAAGTTATCCAGTCTTGTCATATCACGCGTTGCCACAAGGGGGTGTAGTGAGTCACTCCACCACTGCTGAACAAAAGTCTCAGATTTGGACATGAGTGGACTGGATATTTAACATAAACTGAAACTTTCAGCAATACCTGTGATAGACAGTGGCTCAACCAGGACATAAACATGTCAGTGATTAAAGCTCACATGCTGTGGCTTTAAGACCAATGAGGATTTCATATTTCATACCAGAAGGTGTAACGAACCTAAATATTTCACTGTCAAGGTCACGTTTCTCACTTCGCCCACAAACGTTCCACAGTATGAGTGTTACATGTCGTTAACGTGATATATTTAACGTCCAGTGGTGCTTCATGGCCCATTTACTCTTTGAGCTTTGACTAGTACAGATTTAACTACAATACAGAGAGAGATTTTACTTGTACAGCCGTCTTGAATTTTTTTCAATCCCATTTTGGTTTCCTCTCGTCTCATCTGCCGTCTCACTGGGAGGCGACGGAGGAAAGGAGTCACTCCATCTGTCTGTCTGTTGTTCTCTCTGCGCTGCTGTTCGCACAGGAAGGGCGATTACAGAGGGCAGGTGTGTGTGTGTGTGTGTGTGTGTGTGTGTGTGTGTGTGTGTGTGTGTGTATGTATGTGTGTGAGAATGTAGAAACAAGCGTGTTGGTGTTGCTCAAGCTGCAGGGACACTAATGTCGTTAGGAAATAATCCGATCTGTTAACTAAATTAAAGTGAAAACGTTCCAGCTTTACTTTTAACTCTTTAAAATGAAAACTAATTAAAAAAATAGATTTGTTTCAGTGTGGTTCTAATAGGCTGCACTGTCTCATGTTTGCGGCTTGTATTTAACTTTTTTTTTTCTTCTTGCTGTAAAGGGGAAGTGCGGATGTAGATTTATGTGTTTCTGCCAGTTTGATTCATCTCGGCGCTTTGCCATCCGTTCACAGTAATAGGCCCGTGGACTGTTATTGAGAATTATAAATTATGCAGCACAGCTCAGTAGGAGCTGTGATGTTATTTAATACGGCCTTCATTTACAATCTGATCCACATGTTGATGATCGCAATAAGATCCTGTTGAGTTGTCAGATTTGTGGAGGCCCGCTAATGGAAATCACCCTCGGAGGGTGTGTATGAAGTGTATCCTGTTTTATACGAGTTAGAAGTCACATGACGCTCATCATGTGGAGCTGTGCTTCAGACTCACACGGTACATAAACCTGTCATGAATATATTGAACAAGTGTTTGTTCGAATCGATGACTCCGACACGGAGGTTGTGAAAACCGTGGAGGAAGACCAGACTCGCATAGATCACAACTAAATTGATATATTTTAGATTCATAACACATAAACTGAAATTTTTTCAGCTTTATTGATATTTTGTCACTTTATCTTACAATTATTAAGATCTAGTTCAATACAGATCCTTCCTTCATGTGGCCTTAATACTCTATTAGTCCTCTTTGAAAATAATGTTTTCTTTGTTTTCTGTTGCTTTAATTACTTCTGTGCTCAAACCACTGTTAGTCACCATAAAGCCTCTACATATTAATATGTAATATTGCTTATTAATTTTTTCCTGTTGCATTTGATAATTACATTCTTTTCTGTTCATTCTGTAGAAGAATTTCCCACTGAGATAAAGTTTTTTTTTGTCTATTCTATTCTTCTAAGCTACAGTTTCTCAAAACCTGAAAAAATTACTTAAGATCAGATGTTTTTCCCAATTTTCTAACTCGATTCCATAATTGTTACATTTTTGTAATGTATTTGTTTATCCAACCTCAAAAAAAGAAATCAGAACTTGGCAACTTTTAGTCACAGGATTTTATGGCATGAGTGTGAAAATAAATAAAATATTAACCTTTGAAAGAGTTTTTTGTTTTTTGGTTGTTTTTTTTGTTTTTAAGGAAATCTTAAGCTTTTCTTTTATTTAGCCTTCTCAGGCCTCTTTAGAATGATAAGAAGGAAAATGAACGAGTCTCTTAAGGATGAATAAACTGCGTGTTTTCACTGTGGAAGCAGTTTCAGCTTTTAAAAATGTTTCAAACTGTTTTTTGACTTTCCTCTAAATCAGTAATAATTTCAGATTAATCACTTTTGACGGCCCTTCTGCGTTACTCTACCTCTCAGCTCCCCGTCTGTGTGTTTTCACAGCCGCTGTCTGGTGGCCATTGTGGAAGACAGGCGGTCTGTTGAGGCGAAGGGACAGATGGTTAATGTCGGAGCGGCGCTGTGGTTTGATGCCAGGTGTTCTGATCTCCTCCTCACCCTGCTGGACCAAGAAATCATTTTTTTGTTTTGTGTTTTGAGTTTGTGACAAGCGGGCGACGAAGCGTGTGCACGATCCCCATGTGTGATTCGTGGTGATTCTCAACACAGCCCCGCCTGAGAAACGTACTAATTTCTAAATACTTTTATTAATCTGCCTTTAAATCAGGTTTCTCAATTAGCCAGAAAACTCCACAAACACTGGCACAGTTTTATCAGAGCTCAACGCAGAAAGAGCTCCGCTGGTGAACAACATGGTGCTGTGAGAATGTCCTTGTCATATTAAGACTCCTCAAATACTGGATTAAAATGATTTATTTTCCATTTTAGTTCAAAAACAAGTGACAGTCTCTCGTTGTGTCGCCCTTCCTTTTTGACTTTGTTCTCATCTCCCTCTCTGCTTCGCTCACTTTTTCCATTTCATCTGCTCTCCCTTTATCTTTCACTATCTGTGTGTTTCCTTGACTTATTTCCTCTCATCTCTGCAGTCTATATTTGTCTACTTCTCCGTTTCCTTTTAAGATGTTCTTAAACTACAAGTTTGTTTTGATCACAGCATTTACAGATCGTCACTTTGTCCCTTCTTTTCTAGTCGGCGGCACATTTGTTCTCGGTGTTTACACTATTCTCTTCCTGAAGCTCTACTCTTACAAAGATGTCAACTCTTGGTGCCGGGAGCTGAGCAGCATCAAGGCCAAGAAACTGGCCCGCTCGCTGTCATGTAAGTCCTGAACGCACGCTTTGTTTGGCTTCACTGAAGATTTCACACAGTATAATTGTAGAGTAATTTCACAATATCAGATCAATCAGGACTCAATTAAATAATTGTTTGTTTTTTTTTAATTGGACACAATAATTCTCACAATGAGCATTTTAAAAATACTTTGAACTTATTCAATAAAATGCTCTGGGTGTAACTGACATGACAATTAACTCTTGAATGCTTTCAGTACAGAGTTAGTGCTATTGCACTGACACCTGCTGGCAGTCAGCGGTCACTGCAGCTCTTTATTGAACTTTAAAGCATCACTGGATGAACTGTATGTTTTTCATTTGGCTGATGCTCAGTAATTGATATGTTATTTGCCAGATTACATTCTCTTTTATTCTTTAAAGTATTTTTATGCAGTGACTTATGAAACTGACAGTCGTCCATGATGATTGCAGGCCCGTCAACACAGCAGCTTAACAGAGGTGAACCCAAGGTGTGTTACCCTGGAAACCTGACCATCAGAGGTACTCGAATCCTGTAAAGCAAGTCGTTGTTTTATTCCTGTGTTTTATTTTAATTTATGAAGACTCTAACCACCATATTTGCCTTTCCGTCTAGATATGTACTACTTTGTCTTTGCTCCTACTTTGTGCTACGAGCTCAACTTCCCTCGCTCCCCGAGTATTCGCATGAGCTTCCTGTTGAGGAGACTGTTTGAGATGGTGAGGAAATGTCTCACATCGACATCGTCCTGTTGAGACAGAGAATTTTGGTGACAAAATGTCAAACATGAAGCGACACATATTTTGTTTGTGTTCTGATCCGTGACAGTTATTTCTATAAAACTAAGATGACTTTAAATTTCCTGGATGCCTCCCCTCACTTTCCATTTGTGTCTTTTTCCCCAGCTGTTCTTCATCCAGCTGTTAGTTTTCCTGACTCAACAGGTAAAATCTAATATCGCAATTAGAGCAATGAAAGCTGTCTGAGTGAAAAAAGCATTTAAGGTGGTTATAAACACGTCATTACCATAATATTAGGTTATCACATCGTATGCCTGAAAGTGATTTAACGTGTTTTTATTCTCTCACCATCAGTGGATGATTCCTGTCATTCAAAGCTCCATGAAGCCGCTGGAAGTAAGGCAGACAAAGAAACTCATGCCATGATGCAAAGCGCTGCAGTGCATTTGTTAACTTACAACTCCACGTCTTTTTTGTTTCAAGGACATGGATCTGTCCAGGATGACTGAAAGACTCCTACGATTAGCTGTGAGTTACAAGAAAAGGAAAAAGCGGAGTACTTTTAGTACTAACAACAGAACCCATATTGCTGAAACCAAAAATTATCCAGATGTTGTTAAGATTCACTTGCATTGTGTTGATAATTGTTTAAAATGATGCTACAAGTTTTCAGTGTGAATCTAAATGAATGAAATATTGGAGACGGTGGGACTCACCCAAGGCTTTAACTGCTCTTTTCTGGAAACAGTCCGGGACAGTTAAAAAACTCAAAGGTTACAGACAGCTGATTTAGGACATGGTCACATTTAATGGCATCTCCAACTGTGCCTGTGGGAGTCCACAGGATATACAGTAACTTTACTAGACTTACAGACTGTGGAGTTTCGCAGCAGCTCAGTTAATGTGCTTAGTCATGAATTTTGGCTGATCAGAGTATGTTTTCTTCTTATTTACCGCGCCGTCGATTTTTCCCCTACAGGTTCCAAATCACTTGTTGTGGCTGATGTTCTTCTATTGGTTCTTCCACTCGTCTATGAACTTCACAGCTGAGCTGCTGCGCTTCGGGGACAGGCAGTTTTACAACGACTGGTGGTGAGTTTCACTGTGCCGCTATCTCTGCAGCTCGGAGTCGCTGCACACCAGGTGTTTAGATCTGTGTGCATCGGAGCGGGTTTACATGCAAACTTGACTGCATACTGTCTCTTATTAGAGCCTGTAGTGTTCAGGATTGTGTTCACTGACACTTTTTTTTTTCCAGGAATTCTGAGACAGTGACATATTTCTGGCAGAACTGGAACATCCCTGTGCACAAGTGGTGTCTGCGGTAAATTATTTGCACACTAATACATTTTATGGGAGCGATGAAATTTATAGGACTGCGCACCGGGGACAGCGGCGGCGGACTTAATGCAGGAAGGCAGACTTAACAAGGCTCGCTGATGTATTTGGGAAATTGATTCATTTGGCTGTAACTGAATAAGTGGAAGTAGGAAATTCATTGTCAGCAGCGAGCTCCGCAAACACGTCGGTCGGAGCAAATAGACTGTGGCTGTATTAAGTTCGACAAAGTAAATACGTTTTATTTATATGGTTTCAAGTGTATTTGTTGGGTGTGTGCGAGAGAGAGAGAACTAAAGCATTTCAGCCTATGGCACAAGAGGAAAATCAAATGTTTCAAGATATTTTATTACATTATTTATTTTATAATAATGAATATATAGGCACGTATCATTGATTTGTTGTTATTTCTACACTATATAAACATTTTGGCTGAAATGTTTCCAGCAATTCACCATGTGTATATTATAAAACTGGAACAACTGATAATGTAATAATGAATAAGAACATAATTGAGGATACATACAATCCATCACTGTCACTGCTCTACATGAACAACCACAAAAAAGGCGTAATATAGTTTAGAAATTCAAACGTACAGAACTTTTACTCTTTGTCATTCCTTTTTTTCGTAAAATTATCCCTCATTTCACTCTCTGCTCTCGCTTCTGTCTGTCTTGCAGTCACTTTTACAAGCCGCTGCTGAGGAGAGGAGTCAGTAAGATGATCAGCCAATCGGCTGTCTTCTTCCTGTCGGCCTTCTTCCACGAGGTGAGGGCACTAAAAAAAAAACAGCAAAACCAGCTCTTTCTGCTCTCAGAGTCTGCACCTCTGGTAAATTCCCAGGTTTTACTGTATATAAATAAAACAAATATAAAATGTTGTCTGTGTTTGTGTCAGTACCTGGTGAGCGTTCCTCTCAGGATGTTCAGACTCTGGGCGTTCACGGGCATGATGGTGCAGGTAAGAGGCAGCACACAAATCACTGCTAATATAGATTTATTCATCTATTTTCAGTGGTATGTGTGTGTGTGTGTGTGTGTGTGTGTGTGTTTGTGTGTGAGTGTGTGTCGATAAAGACAAGGTGATGATGTTCCCTTTGTCAGCTGTGGGGCTCTTTAAAGGTGTTGTCGGTGTTTGGCCTTGTCTCCACTATCATTACCTTAATGAATGGCCTCATTAGCATAGCAGGGGGCATTTGCTGTGCTTCGGGTAATTGGTGAGGACAACAGGCAGCATAAATGCCTTTTGTTGTCGCTCTTTAACTGCTTGATGCGCAGCGAGAGTGCTGAGTCATGCAAACAAACAATAACAAGCAGAGAGAGAGAGAGAAAAAAAAAACACGCCGGAAATCTGAGGCCGTAATTAGTCAAACACAATCACTCGCTAAGTTTGTTTTAATTACATTTTTTTGTCCGCTCGTCAGCTTCCGCTGGCCTGGATTGTTGGCCGCTTCCTGCGCGGTAACTACGGCAACGCCGCGGTGTGGATCAGCATCATCATCGGTCAGCCGTTCACCGTCCTGATGTACGTGCACGACTATTACGTCCTGAACCACGGACAGGAACCCAACTGATGCTGGGAACTCCTTCTCCGACACGCTTCCCACATCAGATGAACATACAGCGTCTCGTCAGATTAGAATGATTCAAAAGATCTGAAGTTTTTTGACACGTCTGCCGCCATGTTTTCATTCATGAGTTTTCTTCTCTTTACAAGCACAAACAACCACATAAAACCACGAGTCTACAGAGCAGCTAACGGACGTAGTCCGGTACGGTAAAAGTCAGTAGGAGCCGATCGCTTCAGAAGATAATAATAAATCTCGAACCGCTGCTGTGATTTAAGGGAGAAAGGTACATAATATTAATGCTGCATTTTGCTCAGGTGATTTTTATTGTGACGACTTCATTAAAAAATCCGACGGCCAGTTTAGCCTGAACTTTGTCTGAAATTGAAAGATCTGTTCCTGGAAGGTCAGCATCATGTTGGATTGTTGTTATCTTTCTGCTTTTATGTCTTTCGCATCTTAAATTGTCCATGCTGGTATTTACTGTGGATGAATTTTGTTAAATATTAATGTGATGTAAGTGTGTCGTTGGACGGTACGGTGAAGATTTATGACGGACAGTTTATTGGAGCCACCGGGCTTTTATTCTGTCTTCTTTTATTTTGAGTTTCAGCATCAGGAGAAGAATTGAATGTATGGTTGGGAGGGTTGTATTTAATCTGGCATTTTATCTCTTACTGTATCGACTATAAAGAGGCCAGAAATGTGTTGGTGTTTGTGTTCTCACCTAAAGTGCCATTAAAATAGTGAACCACACCTGGAGTGTGCTTCAATTTTTTTTTTTTTTTTTTTTAATCTTTTATCCTCTTTGAGATCTTCCACATCATCTCTTCAAACTGTTTTCACTCAACAGCAGCACGAAGGTCAATCAACTACCTATTGGCCTCTCCTTCTGAAAAGACACAAAAAAAACCCTATTCCCCTGAGTTGCTCGTTTGTGTTGAATTGCTTATTTTAACAGCACATATCTGAATTGCTTAAAGACACGCGGGTTAAAATAATTGAAGAAACGTGTTAAAGTGGATCGGCTCATTTCAGAGTCGCACTCCCCAACCATTCACAGCTCTGGCAGTTTAACCAGTTTATGTTTCAGGACAGTGCTTTTCGGCTGAACTCAGTGCGCCGTTTTTCTGCCACTAACCAGAAGTCTGGAACTGTGGTCGCCAAGTATTTGAAAGTACACCTGCTCTTTTTCAGTTTTCAGTCACCGTGAGTCACATTGTATCCCACTGTGCACCCAGGGAGTGACTCCCTCCCAGCCTGTCTCCCTTCCAGCGCCTAACACTGATCTGTGTACAACAATACGGAGCAAACAACGCCAGCAAACATCAACCTGTTCCCCAACTGAAGGCCACATTGAGGCTCTGCTGTAATCACAAATTAATACCTCCAGGCGGTGATGGAGTCCTTCAGATCTATCATGATGATGATGGCGATGGTGATGATGATGTTTTATGTCTCGCCTCTGGCTGTCCGCGTTGTCCCAAACTCTTGACTCCTCTTTCTGGTTTTGTAATAACTCCACAATGGCCTTAGGGCTTCTGGCAGCGCTGCGGGTTTCATCCAATAACAACAGTTTAGGGCTTTTATTAAAGCTCCAGTGGACCCAAATCCACAAGTACGAAGCAAAACTTATCTCCCAAAAATACCCAAAGATTGTCATTATATGACAAAGAGATCAGAGAAACACTCACTGATCACAAACTTTTCTAATTGGAAACAATTATCATCATATTGATAACAGTCATCCTGCATAATATATTCCAGGATTAAGTCACATATTCAGGACGCAACAAGTTAGTCAGCCACAATCATCATGATTGGGCTGAATTTGATAGTAAAGACAGCGGCAAACATCTGGCCAGTTTGCTGCTATTGCTGTCATTTATCCAAAGATACAAAACAACATGTTCTGTCTTCCCCTCTCTCTCTCTCTCTCTCTCTCTCTCTCTCTCTCTCTCTCTCTCTCTCTGTCTCGGCCTGTACTTTTGTCACACAGAGGTGTGAGCGCAGGGCTGTGAACCTGTATTCTGTCAGGTTGACAGGGAATTAAACAGCAGGACCAAGTCAAATCACAGCGTTTCTGGAGGCCTGTGTGTACCGAGTGTGCGCTCGGAGAGTGTGACACACAGTTACACAATGGTCAGATGTGACAGGAGGCTTTACTGTGGAGGATACACGATAATGCAATATGGAACACCTGCTCAGAGCAACACCAAATCCTATTATTTTCTTTTATCAGTATGCTTTTTCTAACTTCCAATTAAGAACTTAAAAATTAAAACCAAATAAGAACAAGAAACTAAAGGTTTTTTGTCAAAGTTTAGAAAATGCTGACCTACTGATAGAGCAGTCTGAGTTGCTAAGTCTTTACTTTGTTCATAAATAAATTGTCTGAAGCGGTGGGAAATAAGTCAAAGTTGGCCGTGGGCAAAGCATGTCGATCATGACTTCTGATAAAAATATCCAACTTGTCTACTTAACAAACGTAAGGCAGATTTTTGCATAATTTGATTATGTTTATCAAGCAAGATTGATCTAAATTGCTTACTTATTATTTTACATGAAAAAAAAATCAGTGTTTTGTATTTTCAACAAATAATTTTAACTTCAGGACAAGATATATTTCTGTGAAGAAACTAACATGAATTTTTATGATTTAACAGATTCAATTAAGTTCAATTTACTTCTCTTCAGATTTATTTTCCTCAGGGTAGGATCAATAAATTCTTCACATCTAAGCGGTCAAAGTTCAGTGAAACATCATTGAAATGGTCGCTGCTCATCAATACCAAGGCCATCCAGTTTCCTCACATGCACCACTTGTATACCTGAAGACACAAACACGTCATGTGTTCGCTGATTTGTATATAAATGCACATTCAAAATAAGGTCATATCCTCTTTCTTTGCACTCTGCTCTCCCTTCTCCCTGCTCTCTTCTCGCTTCGCGGTGCAGTCCTGCCTCTTCTCTTTGCGTCCGTCCTCAGTAAAAAGTTGATCCATGGCTCTTCTCCCGACATCCGTTATTCCGGATCTTTCCGAGAAACACTGACACGCTGTGAGTGATGATGAGCCTGTCGACAGGAAACCAGGAGACACAAACCTGTCTCATTGTGCAGGATGGATGGAGAACTGGGTTAAAGAAACAGTCTGAGTCCCACATTTGAGTGAGGCGATTAATCAGTCGTTGCTTTATTTAGATCCATGTGTTTAAAATGCAAAATATCCTTCAAAAAAAGTTTAGATATTTAGCATGTCAGTGTAGTGAAGGAGATTGTCTCAATTCAACATTTCTCAATGCTGGATTGTTAGCAGTGTGTTGTAAATCTCTGATTTTCCACCTTGAAAGTTTAACCGGGAGACGTGAGCAGACCACATCTTTCCAAATCTCTCCTTCAGGAGAAACAGGAGAGAGACACAAACAAATTACCTGTAAAGCATGCGGTGCTTCATCATTTCAGTAGTCAAAAAGGAAAACATCTTTTAATGTCAAAGACTTAAAAAAAAAAAAAAGAAGCTATTCCTGCGGATGGATACATTTTTTGCCAATCAAGTCATCAGAAATGCACGTGTGAATTTCCAACATGGATTAATGTAAAGTAATCGCTTAAAAGAAAAAAAAAACTGTACTTTGTCAATGATCTTTATCATTTTTGACTTAATTTTTTTCAGGTACTTTTTTTTTTTACTGTGAATCTCAAGTTAGAGATTTCATGTTTTCTGGGGCTTTTATTTGTGTGTCTACGTGGAGAGTAGCACTAAAACTTACATGTCCAGTAGACAGTCGGTTTAAAGGTGTGATCGTATGTAAATATGACCATCGTGGTTTATTCTGGAACTCTGTAGAAACATTTTATCAACACATAAGTGAAGCGATCTCACCTCACTGCGAGCAGGTTGTGGGATGAAACACCTCCTGGGCCTGTCTGTGTGGAGTTTGCATGTTCTACCCGTTTGTGTGTGTTTCCTCGGGGTACTCTGGTTTTCTCCATGTTTATGTAATTTTCTAAAAGAAGTGACATGCAGATATTTGATAATTTGTGTGAGAAAGTACACATTGTGTGTATGTGTGTGTATACTGTACATGGGCACACGTGTGTGTGTGTGTGTGTGTGTGTGTGTCTGTGTGTGTGTCCACAGAATGTAAACACATGCTCAGACTTCCTGTCTGAGGGCCAAACTGAGGGAAGATCCAGAGTGTGAGAGAGTGAAAGAAAGGCAGAGTCAGTGAATGACGACAAAAACTAAACATTATGCTAAAAGGAAAAGAAAGAGAGGAGAGAAAGGAGACGCTGGAAGCAGTGATCTCGAAGGACGCAGGGAGATTTGGGAAATCGGAAAAACCGAAGTGCGAAGCAGCAGAGGACAAAGTGACAAGGATGTTTTTTTAATTGGAATATTTGAGGAAGGGAGTTTGATTTCCGGAGCTCATGGGCACGAGGACCTGAGAGGCGACACGATGACTGACACAATAGGGAAAATGAAATTCTGTCTGGAAATCTAAAACGTTAACGATGGAGAAGTGACTGGCAGAATTAAGGTCACTGGAAGTGGATGCGTCGCTGGACTCTGGTGAATGAATGACATTACTGAGGATTTAAGGACTACTGCATTATCATCAAACACAACACTCATGAAACCAAAGTGGCTGGATTAACACGCCTCCTGCCTCTCAACAGGTAAAAAAAATCTGATCGGAGCATGAAAGTGCAGCCGTAATGCCAAAAGTCAAAAAATAAATCAATCTCAATAAGGAAAACTGAACAATAGGGGATTTTTTTTCTGAAAGTTGTTAAAGTTTTGGGTGATATGAAGTAAAGCTTTTAAAGAAGTTATCCTATTAGGGCACAAAGGAAGACCCCTGCAAGCTTTTATTGCGAGCACAAATACAACTGTCTCTAAATTTAGAGTTATAGCAGCAACAAAATGTTGTGCTCGCCTCGAGGGGCTTCTCTGTGAAGCTATAATTTGATGCAGGACAGCATGAGATCTGTACACCACTATTCCACCCTGTCTGCCTGCCTTTCTGTATATTTCTGTCTTTCAGACAAACAGGACTCCCACGCTGCGGGAATTTATTTGGACAGTATTATTTGTGATCTGCCTCCAGGCCCTCCAATCTCCTCTCAATATCACTTTACAGTCACCGCATCAGTCTGTCTTTGATGCTGGGGAAAAAAACAAACCAAAAAAGCAACAATGGTTTAGAAATAATGGTGACGCATCTAACTGAGAGCATGTTATCTTTAGTGAAAATTATTGGCTACACATTGTTTTCACTATTCAAAGAAGAGTGATCTCAGAAAGTACATGTTTTCATGGAGTAAACTGATTTCCACCAGCTGTCCAAAAACAATTGATTATCCTTAGACTGCTGGTCGGTGTGGATGTGAGAACCCGGTGATGGAGAGGCAGCCTGCCTTCACCTATTATGAGCTGCGATTGGCTCCAGCGCCCTTTGACCCTAAACTGGACGAATCTGAAGAAACATCTGCAAAGGTCTCTTTAAAGAGATTCTCTGGACTTCAGATAAGATAAGATAAGATAAGATAAGATAAGATAAGATACAAACGTATTCATAACACCCTGAGGCTATTAAAATGATAAAGTAGCTCAGAGGTTAAACAGAGGTTTTTAATGTCTTCTGGGAAACATCTCAAGTGTCACGGTTAAACTGTGGAGATGGTTGTCATCACTTTACCCCTAAAATCTCCACAGAGGATTCCAGGAGGTTGTTCCTGATCAAATGACCCTCTCACTGGCAGGGACACTGAATTTCTACAGCATCGAGAAAAGCCTCATTTCTTTGAACTCGCTGCATGAAGACTTTTTTTCAGTTGAAGTAAAATCTGCATCAGCTGGAGATGAATAATCTGAAAGGTGACTGGATTTGAGACTTTACATGTAATTAACTTTAGAAATCACCACAGGGTTTGTATTACTGCTGTTTGAGATTGAATGAGACGCGGGCTTTTTCAGGTTTGATCACAAGAAGAAGGAAAATAGGACGTTAGACACATTGACACATCTAATGATTTCAAAGCCCTGAAAGTTCAGTGTGACCACTGTTGTTTTTGAGTCTATTGAGAATACGTTTTTATTTAAAAACATGTTAGATACTTAACTCATTTTGTGAACATATTATTTTGGGTTTTTCTTGCACTGATAGTAACCATGGTGATAATGTAATCCACTACAATACTCACATTAGAAGAAAAAAAAGGATAATTTATTTAATTCATTATTGTTGTGAGCAAAAACCCACTGAGCAACGCTGATACTCCTTATTTTCTCGATAAAACTAATTACTATCTGAAATCATAACTGCAACCTTTTTTCCCCCTCAGGTTGAAGTGAGTTACTTTTTTTGTTGTTGTTGTTGTTGTTTTTGTTTCTGCAGGTTTTATGGGGGCATTCATGATTTTAATCCTTTTTTTATTGGCAAAAATGTAGCTACCTTTTGTCTTTGTGCTGTTTCACTTCTCCTATCCCAGTGGAATAAAAGAGAAATAGTTCTTACTTTAACTGAATGTGTGCAGCAGCAGCATCCTCTGTGATTTTTACACCTAACTTCATCTTCCGTCGTTGGAGGATAATATGACGCTTGTAGTTTTGGTAATGCACAAAAATACATATAGTTACATGAGAAGTTCCCATCCTCTGCCATCCGTTGCATACCAGAGGAAGAAAGTGGCCGAACACGGTTTGAAATGGTATTTAGCAGCATAAATGATGATGAACTAGCTCCAATAAGCTGAACAATATCAGAGGATGGTTCTGTGAAACCCCTCATTTATTTCCTTCATCGGTCCTAATGTTCTGTGGACGGACTGGTCTTGTTCATGTAGATGAATCACATTATTCATGCCCACCCTTAGTTAAGCGTGTTATTCTCATTAGCTCCAGCAGACTGTGGTTTTCATCATCCAGATGATTATTTTTGCTGGGAGATTAGTTGTGAGCAGTGAGCATGCACAACACAAAGCGCCGGGCTTCTCAGATTCTTCCAGTCTGAAGATCACATGAGCAATTAACCATCATTTGTCATGCGGGGAGACGTTGGCGCTCCGGCCTCCGGCCTCTCCGCGGACCACACTCCGTGCGAGGCGGAGGAGGAGGAGACGACGTGCTGTTTAACCTCATTTGACTTTGAATTTCTTTACATTTGAAATGCCTTTAAAATCCCTGGTGGCGGCGATTCAATCAATAAGCTTTTTGAATCACCTTGATCTTCACTCTGTCTTTCAAACAGTTTTCGCCATTTGCAGCGAAGAGACATTGCTCCGTCGCCGACTGCCCTCTGCTGTCTGTAGTGATCACATGTGATGGATTCCTCTTCCTGTTTGCACGCAGCTGAAAACGCCATATGGGAAGGGCGACGCGTTACCTGCAGAGTCTCATCTTACGGACTCTGGGAACAGCAGGATTTGTTTGTGCACAGCAGGACATTATCACTAAACTGTGAAAATGAGACTGTTAAATGACAGCAGGATGAATTCCATCGTGTTGCTTTGAATAATCTACAGTTCCAGGTACACAGGTATCTCCGTCAGCTTCAGGATGTTCACCAGGGTTCGCGGAGCTTCCGTGGGATTTCTTAATCGACCAGTAAATATCTGCTAAAGGCTCCAGACACCAAACGTGGGATTATAAATATCCTGTCTATACACAAACAGATTGTATTCATTTTCCCCAATGCCACTGTGTTTATTCCAATTTCAAGAAGAATTTGCCATCTTTCTTGGGAGTAAATAAACATGCACTGTCCAGCTCTGGGAGCAGAACTGGTTTTATACAGGCACAAAACGACCATCTCCATCAAGACCCTCACTCACATGGGGCAAATTCACACAGATTGTTTTGATGCAATCAAAATTAAATAATTAAAAGACTGGAAATATGTCATTTCTGCATTTCGTATCAGGTTTAGGTCATCACAGTCTGATTCTTATTATGCAATGGAAAAATCCTCTGAGAGTATTCCTCCACAATAAATAAATATAGCTGAACAACAAATAGTTGGATTAAATAAATCTGAAGATGGTTTAATGTGGCTTTGCCAATTAGTTATGCCAAAGGCAACAATCAGTTGAGGCAGAAGAGTAAAGAAGAAAGTATGAGTGCTTGTTTATCTCTGTGTGACTGAGGCTCAGTGCAAGAGAATAAAATGGTTTTCAGAAGCTCAAAGATGCTCCACTGAAAAATATCAAAATCTCTCCTAAAATCACATTATTATTATTATATTATTATTATTATCAGAGCACACACAGAGACACACCCTTATACTGACAAGTCATTTGGCATTAACCTGTCCTCACTGGCGTCCTCCTTGCAGCTTCCGCCAGCCTCGCCATCGTGGATCGTCAGTCTCGTCACTCCAGCGATGGACTTCAACAGCACCGAATCCTGGCTCAACACCTCGTTCCTCACAACACCTGTAATAACCAGTCCCACAAACACAAGCGGCATGGAGGCCTACCTTCAAAGACTGGCTCATTTAGATGAAGGACTCTACAATGACTTCTACGGTCTCTGGATTGCACTGATGGTCACTAATTCTCTTATTTTCCTGGTGAGCAGCATTTCATGATGCACTATTTTTTTGCATATCATACCCCAAAAAAAAGCTTACTCAATGTATCTCTTGTTTTTGCAGGTGGGCATGGTGCTCAACATATTTGCTCTTTATGTTTTCTGCGTCCGCACCAAGCAAAAGACCACCTCGGTGATCTACACCATCAACCTGGCGGTGACCGACCTCCTGGTCAATCTCTCCCTGCCGACTCGCATCCTGCTCTACTACAGCGGAGGGGCGTGTCTCACCTGCTCCTACCTGCACATCTTCAGCTACTTCGTCAACATGTACTGCAGCATCCTGTTCCTAACCTGCATATGCGTCGATCGCTACCTTGCGATTGTGCAGGCGAGTTTCTGCTTGTGGTTCGAGTTCTGAAACAGCCTTTCACAGGTAGAAAGAATCTAAAGCCGCTTTGTTTTTGTCGTTTTTTTTTTTTTTTTTTTTCCCTACAGGTTGAAGCTTCCCGTCGGTGGAGGAATTCCAGTGTGGCCAAGTGTGTGTGTATTTCAGTCTGGCTGTTTGCCATTGTGGTCACCTACTCCTTTCTCTCCACCGCTTTCCAGCACACGGGCTGCTGCCTCTCAAAGCTCCTCTTTCTCACCATCACCGAGTTCTTCCTCCCCCTCGTCATCATTGTGGTTTTCACGCTGCGCATCATGTGGGCCCTGGCTGACCGCCGTCTCATGCAGCAGAGCAGGTACAGAAGAAGGATCCTGAAATCTTTCTTTCGTGTTGTAGATTCAAGGACACAAGCAGGAAACACAGTGCTGGAACAGTCATATTGTCGTTCATAAGTGACTGTATTGCCCTCAGGGAGAGGAGGCGGAGGGCGGTCCAGCTGCTGACCACAGTTCTGATCATCTTCACTGTCTGTTTCACACCCTTCCACGTCCGACAGGTGAGTGATCCCCTGATGTGATCAGCCTCTCCTGGTGCCTGAGGGCCAGGTTTTGGGGGACCAGGGGGACGACTTCGACTACATTTCAGTCATACGTCTCTCTTTCTCAAATGACCCGTTCCAAACTGCACTGAAGTGAAACTCTGGTTGAGCTTCTCATAACTCAGCTGAACACTCAAAATGTTTGGACACGTTTAGATTAGACCGGATAAGTAGATGGTAACAGTCTGAGAAAGCTTTACATTCTTAGTCCTTTTGACCCTTCCACGCAGGATTGGAGACAGGAAACACTGACACATGGACAGGGTGAGATGGGGGATCAAACCACCAACCTTAGGACGTTAGAGACCACACTCTATCCACTAACCAACCTAGAAACCCCTTCCTTTTCAAAATGAACTGTTTTTATTCAGTACAGTGGTGAAGGTTAGTGTGTACATTTGTCCTTGTCTTTTTTTTTTTCTTCTCATTGTAGGTAGTGGTGTATTTCTACCCTGACATGCCGCACCATATCATCGTTTACCACCTGACCGTCACTCTCAGCAGTCTGAACAGCTGCATGGATCCTGTAGTCTACTGCTTCGTCACTAATAATTTCCAGGTAAGACTCGAGTCCTTTCTTCATTCTCGTTTGTTTTTTTCTTCATCCCATCAACCCTGACATCCTCCTCCTCGGTCACCTATCTCTGTCTTCCTCCAGCTATAATTTGTTCATCCATCACTCGGTCATTCACTTTTTTTTTTTAACTCATCGATTTGCTAAATAATTCACTGCCCTCACACTGTCCTCAGGCCACCATGAGACACTTTTTTCCGCCGTGCAGAGCCAGAGCAGACCAGCGGTGACATTGTCAGTATGCAGCACAGCTCCAAGGCCTCGGGAGGGACGCCCAATGCCATCGCTAATAATGTGATCACGATGAGCAAGATTCCCACTGCGCCGCGAAAAAACAATCGAGGGAAGAACCACACTATGTGAAGAGGGCTGCATGGAAACAGAAAATATGGACTTTGCAATATGAGCAACAGCATCCCTGTGTGAAAGAATGATGCCATTCTTTTTTAATCGAATCATTACATTAAAAACGCAAGTTTCCAAAACTTAAAGGATGTTACCAGCTGAATAAAGTGCAAGATTGACAGAAGACACACTCATTCTGCAGCAAAGTTTTATCTTCCTGCCAAGAAACATTTACATTAAAACCAACCTGTGAACTTTCATCTGTGAGAGTGTTTTTCAACATGGATTTACGGTACTTCATATCCATATCCACGGGAATGTAGCGACAGCTTTACACGTGCTGCTTATGCATATTTAAGCCAATTTATTTCTTTTATATATCCTGTATAAAGAACATAAATAAATGTTGGCGCCGACTGTTGAAGTAGCGAGGACGGCTGTAACTCCTGTCATTTACAAGCAATCAGGATTCATGATAAAAGCCCCGACAGTAACAAAGACAATTATTTTTATTGGTTCATGCATCAGACCTCGATCAACTACTACAGTAAAGCTTGATTAAGTGGAAACAGCAGTGAATTAATACTAAAAACCTGCAGTTGTCCCTGACATGAAGGCACAATGATCTGCTCCTGCAATGCAATGCACAAAGTTTTGGAAGAATAACTAATTTTGTACACCAGAGGGCAACATTGCACTTTATTCCAAATACACTGCCTGACAGAAGGGAAAGGTGACCCCCTTCTCACTGCCTGTCTGCAGTCACTGCATTTATTCTAACAATTAAACACATTTGAATCAACATCCTATGACATTACCTGGCTTAATGTGAAAAGGAAAAAGCAAGTTTTACACGTACACACGTATTTTCTTTTTTTTTTTTTCTGCAATATACATAATACACTATACTTGCACAAAGTTAAGAGATATTTGTGTTTGGGGAGAAATTTAAGGATTTGTACAAAAGAATGACAACGTCAATATAATGCATTGCACATTAAAGAACTTGATATAATTTTGTAAAGTCAGAATCCTTTTGCTTGCAAAAATGTCACACTAAAGCAATTAAGAAATAAAGGACACACAAAGTATGTGAAGTGTCGGAAGAAAACAATTGCTATGAGTTAATGAGATCCTGCTAAAATGAGTGAAAGGTGACACTGTAAATATTCAAATCCTACCTGTATATTTGAGCGATGAAGCTTTAGTAGGAACAAATAATAAATTATGTTTCATGAGGGAAATGGCTCTTTCTGAAATGCAGTCACTCGAACACATGGTCTAAGTACATTTACATACATTTGAGCCATTAATCTTATTTCAAAAACCAAATACTCGTAATGAGCATTTTATTAATAATTTTTTTTCTTCAGAATTTTAATTTATATTTATTTAAATATAGTGCTTCTATTTGTTGCATTTATTTGTGCAACAGGTCACCACGCAGGGCAAATCACATCACATCTGAGTCACAAATTAACACCAAATACATGTTTTTGGAGCGTGGGAGGACAGCCCTGCATGCAGAGGAGAACACACACTCCACAAAGAGAGGCCAAGCCCAAGCTAAGGTTATGATGGCGGTGGTAAGAATGAGATCACGACATCACCGAAAGGTAGAAATGAATTATTCTTTAAAGAAATAATAATAATATTGAATGTAAGTAAAAAAAAAGTAAATGCAGAATGGTTTCTCTCCAAATCATCAACAATGAAGGCGTGGCAATTAATTTAGGATAACAATTTAACAAGCTTTCTTTACTCCATTGCCCAACAGGGAAGAACTTAAATGTACAATACTGGGCTTAGGTGGTCCAAAAACATACAGCATGGATCCCTGAGCAAGACCCTTGACCCCCACCAGTTCTGCAGAGCTGCATACTGTGGCAGCCCATTGATGGGTGAATTCAGTAAAGTTTTTTCCCCAAGGGGATTAATAAAGTATGATTCCTCTTCTTCTTCAAATCAAGCGAATAAATAAATGAATAAATATTGCTGAATTAAAAATAAAGCTGAAATATTGGCCTGCAAAAATGTGTGACAACACATTGTGCTTTATCCTGTGCAGGGTTGTCGGGCACTGAAGCTAATTCCAGCCAACTATAGGTGAAGACAGGATACAATCTGGACAGGTCACCAGCCCATCACAGGGCAAACAGAGAAACATGTGCACATCCACACACCTTGACCCTAGCGATGGAAGGTCCCAGTCACATTTCACCACTCTGTATGACAATGTTTCACTAAGATATGGGTAACTAATTACTAGTTAATTACTGACTGAATTGACAAATAAGTCACTAAGGAGCAGAGTTGTTTGAAAAGTCAGTAAATAGAAATGCAATATATGGCAAGGTAATTGTTGAAAGTTGTATAGATCAGCCTGAAGAAATGTATTCTCGATGGCAAATCCTGACAATTCAAAAAATGTTGCAAACCACCTTCTTTGGGGAGTTCCTGTTTATCACTGGAAGCACGTGCCTGCACATCTGGCTCTTGTTTCTCATGTCCTCCTCCCTTCACCACGTGTTTAGCAGTTCTAGCCAGGAATCCCTTCTGCTTCGCATGGTTTCAGTTAATTAAGAAAGTTAACAGAATATCTGCAATCATTTGTTGAATTAACTTAATTAAAATCCCGCTACAACAGCTCACAGAACGCCTGGGCACGTGCCAGCCAGTGAAAGAACTCTTCAGAATGCATGTTGTGAGATTCACGTTGTGAGGGGAGGGACAGCGTGGTGACGTCAATGCGTCATGCTGCGTCCACGCCCCGTCCAGATACCCTGTAAATCAATGAAGTTGATGGGTACAGTAATCCACACGGGCACTCAGTTTAATATGGTACAAAGGGAAAACTGTTCGTAATAAGTGGAATTTTTTTTCCTTACATCTCAGAAGTTACAGAGGGGGGAAACCGCGTGGAGGAGTTAAAACTCAGGTATGTCACATATGTTCTTCTTTCTTTCTTCTCCTGGCTCTTTTACGTTCGCTTCCACTTTTACGAGTTTTATGAGCCAGACGTGACGAGACGTCACTTGTTTAACAAGAATGACCCCAAAAAGTTACACATTTATCTTATCTATCCAGACTTAAAACATACTTTCAGCGTATTTTTCTAAGTGAAATGTCCTGTGAAGCTGCTGCGGGTCTGTCGGAAGCTCAGGTATGTTGATTTCTGAAGGTTTTCCTCAAACGTGTCCAGACTGGTACACCAAACCCCCCGAACTCCCAGATGTTGTTCATACTTGTGAAAAACACGTGTGTAGATCAACCAAGGAGAGGCTTGAGTACACTACAATACTGTATCTTGCTGAAACAAGTTACTTTCACTCAGAGACCAGCAAGATTTGAACATTGACTTCACCTTTATTTCTGGGAAATCTCATTTGTTTATTTAAGAAATTATATCGAATTTTATTATTTGTTTAATGTACAGTTGCAGACATAGGAGAGCAGATAAGATGTGACCACCCTGATGTAACTCCAGTGTAGCAAGGATGTGTTTAACTGCACTTGTTCACCCTTCTAAAGGTCTGTGGCTCAAATGTGACTTCTTTAAGTGTTTCTTTTTTTCAATATTGTTTTCTGTCTAAATCCTAAGAGTCAAGTTCATGATCAAAAAGAGACGGCTCTCTAACTAGTGTCCATTTATTTTCAGGCACCTATCTGATGGGGACATATCTTCATCCAGGAATTTCTATATCTTTTGACCAAATTGGGCTTCAGGTGCACTTTAGTGCAGATGCAAGGACTTATGCAGAGACAAACTTTAGTCCTACGTAAACCAGATGCATCCAGCAAAGAGTCACAATCCTCTTGCAGTGATAACCACGGTTTATTCCAAACACTGACCCCCGTCTCATACATATCATTTCCACATTTTACCATTCTGCACCTTCTCTGCATTCATCTGAATGAAGCTTAGCACAGACTTTCAGCTTTTGCTGAACACTGAACTTGTGTGAGAGTTGCTGTGCGGAGCATCGCTGCACTCCGGTAGAACCTATTAGCTCAGCTAAGTGCTTGTGTCCACATGATTAAAAATACCTACCTCATAAATGTTTTGGACATGCTTATCTCTTAAGGATGACTCTTTGCTCTGTGTCAGTCATCAACTATTCTCACTGATTAGTCTCTCTGGATTTTGAGCTTCTCACATACACACATCAAACAAGAGACGAGGATCACTGACTCTACTTTTTCTGACAGTACTTCACAACATGGTGAGGTTTTGCTGGCATATATAGACAACAGCCACAAAGTCGCCCTAATGTCAGACCAGCATAAAACTGGAGGGGAAGAAGAAGAAAAGGAGACTTCTGGCCTTACAGGGAAGACCAAATCTGAGGAAGAAAATGAGATCAATGAGACGAATGAGATTGAGAAGAAGGTGGAGGAGGAGGATGGCAGAGCGATGCAGATCCCCCTGCACCGCTGGTTGATGCACGGGGCATTGATGTTTGGACGTGAGTTTTGCTATGCCATGGAAACAGCACTAGTGACACCTGTGCTGCTGCAAATAGGTAAGAAGCTTTAATATGCAGAGAGACGAACACACTACTTCTCGCTCTGTAAAAAAAATGTTCTCAGCATGTCACCTTGTAATCTTGTCAAATAGTTTTTGAACTGTGTCGCCTCTGCAGCACAGACTTCAGCAGAACCTGTGCTACAGCGACACATTACTGTAATAATGTGTTATGCTGCTGACACAGTTTGGTCTAAATTGACATTGCACACAGCTCCCCCACATGCTGCTGTTTACATCAATTTTAATCTGGTGAGTTTCATAGGATAGCTTGAGTGCCAGTGCCGCCCTCAGTAGTGTCAAGAATCTTGAAGACTCCTATCAACACTTTGCAGAGTCATTCTTTTTCCATATCTGATTATATGATTTTGTGGTTAGTTTTTTAATAAACCTCACACCTGTTGTCCCTAAAAAAAGATACAAAAGCAGTCTGGATCTTCTTCTTTTTTTTTTTTTTTTGTGATTATCAGGCTAAATCTAATGGTATTTCTATGCACCTCTGCCATGTAAACCCTACTCCTGGCTTACAGTGCCTGTACAGAAAAATGTCTGGTTTGTCACCATAGCAGAAGAGGAACAAAGGAGTTTTTCCTGGCTAGGTATGACAAGAATGTTTGACCCAGCACATTTTGCTCTCATTGTTTTCATAAGAGTTAACATAATTTAAAAAAAGGGATTTTCTTGTCAAGTTTGCATATATCTGAAGCTCTTTGCTGGTGATGAGCCTATATGTTCAGTGTACATTACCTGGCATCCAGCTCTGCTTGGTGTAAAGAAAGGTGCTATGATATTCAGGGTTATTATTGCTTACTATGCATCTAAATACAGTAGTATGTACAGAACACACATCTAAGTACAGAACACACAGTGTGTATTTTTTAGTGTGCTGAAGTCTGCCTTTTCTTATTTCATGTGGTCTATAAATGAGGACTCATGGTTAAAAAAATGAACAAGTTGTGCATTAATTGAAAGCAAAATGAAGGCCAGGCAGTTTTTTTTTTTTTTTTTCTGGTCTGTTTGACTTTTTGACTTAAGGCATCAGGAAAGTAGAATCAGAGCAAAGCGATGCTTGCACCACTATATGTTGTTTCTGTTATTAGTATTTATCAGTTGTACTCAAGCCATCAACACAGTAAAGAAACACCACCATGACATGTGCTGAAGGGGAGTGTGTCCTGGTTTGAGCACACACTGGAGCAGTCCTGTCATGTTCCAGGAGCCACAAGAGGTGGTTTCACAACTCTCCTGCCCGGATGGCGCATATTTCTGCCTGTGTTATTATTAGTGGCCTCCATTTTTACAAGTTCTTCAGTCATACACTACCAATTGTATCTTACATAAAATGGGTTACACTAAAGGTCAGTACTATATCAGATAATAATGCACTCTGGTCATTTCTGTAAAATAGGCAAACTATGCATCAGCTTTCATACCCTCTGCTTGGATGAAAAGCATTTTTTGGACAATTTAACTCAGACGTTTGCTTTTGATTAGGCTGCTGTAGACCACAAGCAATTGCCAGCTTTAGTTAATAACAAATGGACAACTTGTCTCATAATGTTCTGCTGTAACATAATTAATTTTTTGCTGAGCATGAAGATGATATTTTAATCTTTTAAAAGACTGTTTTTAAAAACAACCAAAACACTTCAGTTGATCCTAATCTAATGTAATATCTATTGTATGTGTTTTCCAGGTCTTCCTGAGAAGTATTATAGTTTGACCTGGTTCCTCAGCCCTGTGTTTGGTCTAATCTTCACGCCGCTGCTGGGCTCAGCCAGCGACCGCTGCACTCTGAGCTGGGGCCGCAGAAGGCCGTTCATTCTGGCTCTCTGTGTCGGTGCTCTGATCGGAGTGGCGCTGTTTCTGAATGGATCACTCATTGGTGGGTCCAAGCCGTTCAACTTGTCCAATTATATAACTAAAGTTTAAGCCAACATGCGAATATTTTGTGGGATTTTTTTTTTTTTTCCAGGGCTTTCTGTCGGGGACAGTGTCAACAATCAGCCAATCGGCATCATTCTTACCATAGTGGGCGTGGTAATACTGGACTTCTGTGCCGACGCGGCTGAGGGACCAGTCAGAGCCTACCTTCTTGATGTCGCTGACACAGAAGAGCAAGACATCGCCCTGAATATTCATGCGATTTCAGCCAGTGAGACATGCATGATTTGTTCACTGATCTAACAGCGTCCATGTCAAAGTTTCAGATATTTTCCACATTTTCATAACCTTAAGATTTTATCAGCGCTATTAAGGTTTTTATTATCAGACGTAGGTTTCGTAATTGGTAAAGCTGAGGACGTATGTTGATGGATCTCTAAAATGTTAACCTATACCTCTGTGTTTCTAGGTGTCGGTGGAGCGGTGGGATACATGCTGGGGGGTCTGGATTGGACGGGCACAGCTCTGGGGATTGCCTTCAAAGCACAGGAACAGGTCCTGTTCCTGTTTACAAGCATCGTCTTCATCATTTCCGTCATACTGCACATGTTCAGCATTCCCGAGGAACGTCTGACTCCAGCTGAACTCCTAAACGACACGAGGCACGGAGGTTTTAGCAGCAAGGCGTTCACTAACCCCGAATCCCATGGGAGCACAGAAGACGGTGCGGCACAAGGCCCTTCAGGAGAGCAGGAGATGTCCGCTCTCCACAAGCAACACCTTGATCTCCTTTCTGTGGAACGAGTGCGCAGTAAAAGCGACTCCGTCTTGGCCATGTCAGACGCTTCGGTTAACTTTCACAGAGTCCTCCTTCCAGACCTTCAGACTCCCTCCCCAGAGAGCTTTTTTCTGCCGGTCACAGATCAGGTGCTAGAAGACGTCTTCACGCCATCAGTGAACAGCTTCGGTTCCTCGCCCTCGATTGAAGAGTCTTCCAGCGCTGATCAGAACGTGGCCATAAAACTGCTGTCTCCTGTTTCATCTAATCCTGCTCCTGCAACAAATGGCTTCCATTCCTTGCTTCAGAATAAACGTGGCTCAGAGGACCAACAGCTGAGAAAAGTAAAAGCACCTCCACTAGTTAGCAGTGATCAGTAAACTATTGATTATGATCACTTCCCATACATGGAGACTTTCAAAGGCTGGTGTGTTTCTTGTTTGGAGTTTCATTGATGAAGTTTGTTTTTTCTGTCCCACCAGATCATAGCTGACAAGGCTCTCAGTTCTGGCTTGTCCTCACCTGCCTCTCCTAATCCAGGCAGAAGCCATGGCTTGACGAAAACCAGGGACCGTGCTTGTAGTAGTCTTGGAGTATCACGGCCTCGAGCACAGAGCTTCTACAGACAAGTACAATTCAGTGATTTATTTAAAGATCTTTTTTTTTTATCATAGCTGAAAACATTTTATAGAATCCACATGCTGGTGCAGTTGTTAATGAGAATGTCTTTGCTCTTTCTTCTCTCCAGCCGTCCTTTACCTTTTCATACTATGGCCGGGTGGGGTCACAGCGAAGTCGAGCAGTGCACCCTCAGCGGATCGCTGTCTCCCGGAGTCTGAATGACCTGAGTAAGGTTCACCATACTGATGGGAAAGAGCTGCGGCCATCAGCCGGCAGCGTGCCACCGGATCGGTCCTGCAGTGAAGGAGAGGCAGACAAGGGGACAACTGTGCGACTGCTTTGGCTGTCTTTGTTTAAGGTGAAGAAGACTGGAAACTGGAGTTTGGTTACTTTTCGATGCTATGAAAGCAGTGTAATTCCTTCTTTACATTCACACGTTACTTTTGACTGACTTTTTCTGCGTTCTCCACTCTAGATGCCGAAACAGCTGTGGAGATTATGTGTGTGCCATCTCCTCACATGGTTCGCGTACATGGCTGAATCTGTGTTCTACACAGATTTTATGGGACAAGTCATTTATAATGGAAATCCACTGGTATCTATATACACACACAGACACACACACACACACACACACACACACACACACACACACACACACACACACTGTCTTGCCCCTTAATAGGTTACAATCGAGAACATGGAAGCATAACTGTAGCATGATTATGCCGTAAAGATGGGTGGAACTATTTCCCACATGCAGACTGATGCTCTAAAAGCATTCAGTCCAAAAACAGAAGTTTCTAAAAAAGTGCAACAAAGACCAGAAAACTACATGTGATGACAGGCAGCATCATTCATGAACAACGGAGGGAGATCGTAACAGCGTGCATTGTAGATTGCTTGGCAGAGGGGCGAGGCAGATCGTCATGCGGGAGGAGCGCAGGAACGCAAACACACCAAGTAATAGAATGAATGAAACAATCGGACAGCGAGCCAAAGGAAAAGGGCAGAAACCAGGGGAAGGAAAGGCCACAGTAACACGCCAAGACACCAACGCTGTAAATGAAACACAATGTGGGTACTAGATGCCAGGAGTAGCTTTGACATATACAATGTAAGTTATGGTTATCACCTCTTAACAAAATGACCAAGTCTGTTTTAAAGCTGAGAAATGTTGAAATGTCAATGAAGGAAATATTCGTTGTTTTTAGGCAGCAGCTAATTCTACGGAACTACAAAATTATCAAAGAGGAGTGCAGATGGGCTGCTGGGGACTGGTGCTGTGTGCTGCTACTTCTGCTGTCAGCTCTGGTGAAACACATGCACACTTTACATCATTCCATTTTGAAATTAGGATCCAGATTATTCTGTTGTTAAATATAAATTCATGCTTGATGCAATGATTCATGCTGTTTTTAATCTCTAAAAGTAACATTTTAATAATAAATGGTAATAAGGAAACCAATAAGTCCTTTCCTTCCACACAGCTGTCCTGCAGAAGTATCTCGATAACTTCGATCTGAACATCAAGGTGGTCTACGTTGTTGGCACTCTGGCATTCTCAGTAGGCGAGTCGACACTTCCTATTGTGAACCACATGTTGCATCGGCAGGTGTGAAGGGTGATGAAAAAAATCTTGCACGACTTCCAAAATTTTTCTTTTCTCTTTCCCAGGAGCTGCAATCATGGCAATCTTCCCAAATGTTTACGTTACCATGGTGCTGATCGGCACCATGGGCATCATGTCCATGAGCATGTCCTACTGTCCCTATGCGTTACTCGGCCAATATCATGAAATCAAACAGGTAAAATGGCTCTCATGTCCACAGTCCATATCTTTAACTGAAGCAGAAACCATACGAGCACACTCACACAGAACAAGCAACCTGGATTCTGTGTGAGTGTGTGTGCTCGCAGATGTTAAGGCAGGTGATACTGTCATTGACATTAACATATATACATTGACACGTTAGAAAAAAATGTTTGCTGTTGTAACTCAAGTTCTAAATATTGGTGAATTTTACTGATAAGCCTTAAAATAATTTGTAATTTACATCAAGCATCAATTGTTAAATTGTGGTACATGAGCTCCTTCTAGTGGTTTGTGGAGGAAAGGTTTTATTTTAACACATTTACATTGAAATATTTAACGTTATCAGAACAGCACAAAATGTTGCGTTAAAACATTTAAACCACCATGTTGATGTGTGCATGAATATTTGTATTTACCTTTAAAATACTGCTGCTTTGCACATGAGTGGGGCTCTGAAGGGGAAAAAAATAACCTGATATATAGAAAATATGTGTCCTTTGTAAACGGTCCATAGGGAATATGGTAAGCCTCTGCTTAACATTTTCTCAGGTGGTGCAAAAAAAAATAACATCAAGTATTGAGACACAGCATGAAAACTGTCTCAACAAGTTACAAACGTTCTTTATTTTCTTTCCCTCAGTACATTGACCACAGTCCGGCAAACACAAAGAGAGGCTTCGGTATTGACTGTGCCATCTTAACCTGTCAGGTGAGCTTTGATTGTTATTTCACTTTGTGGCCTACAGTGACTGTCTCTTTTCAGTCGCCATTGTAACATTTCTGTGGTCACGCTGCTGTTCTCCTTTTCACCGAAGGTCTATATCAGCCAGATTTTGGTGGCGGTGGCTCTGGGGTCGATAGTGGAGGCGATCGGCAGTGTGCGCGTGGTCCCGGTGGTTGCTTCTGCGGGATCCTTCGCCGGCTTCCTGACAGCCTGCTTCCTCGTCATTTATCCTGATATTGATCCCAGCAGCTCAGCGGAGAGGCTGCACTTGCCTGAATTGCCTGATTTAGAGGAGCATGCAGGAAGAACTACAGACCAGAAACGGCCTCCGCTGGATCACACAGAAAGAAAGGTTTTGGAGAAGGCCGACAATCAGTCACTGAGTGAACATTAATCCATGAAGAAATTCTCCAGCTTGTCTCTTTCGATACAGCTTCGAGGAGAATAACACACATTTTGTTCCTGGGTAGAAAGAACATTTTCCTCCTTTCTAGACCTGCAAATCAATGATAAGGTTATTATGATGTTCAAACTTTGATTTTGTATCTTTGGTGATTAATTATTTGATTTTTATATTTTAAAGAAAGTGAAAAAGCTTTTGGTATACTAATTAGATGAATAAAGAAAAGAAATGACTGAAATGTGATTGCATGTTTGCCCTATTTCACATGGAATACTGTGGAAAATGGGAAAGCCAGAGGATTCATGGCCTGTTAGTTTTTGCACAAGCAATCAGGAGAAAAATACTTTCACCTCATAAATGGAGAAAAGTTCAAAAGTTGTTCTCCTGTGTAATAAGTGCTGCTAATTTAGAGATTTGTCAGAAGGTGTTTTTCCAAGGGAGCCACAATTCAATGAAAATATAGCAGGAATTTGATATTTCAATTTCAACAGTAAAAAAGTGTGCATGCACTGTGTCAACAATGTTTCACATCATTAAAAGGTTATGAATATAATTTTTCCAAGCTGGGCAATAAACATTTTCATTCATAAATGCCACAATAATCAATTGAGCTTCTTTGTTGTTATTTTGGGGAAATTGATTTTAATTTACGCTGAGCTAAATGTCACCACACACGCTTTGCCTTCTTCCTTTAATTGTGGTCCAGTGATGTTAAACATAAAGTCTGGATCTGTATCAGAGGTACAGTCGGTTATGGGGTCACAGGACACTGGAGCCAATCCCAGCTAACCTGGATGTTTCACCGCCAGTCCATCACAGGACAAAACCATCTGGCAACAAGGAGATAAACAGGGGAGCTTAAATACACACAGGAGGAGGCGGGACGCACCAGGATAGGTTAATTGAATGATTGGAGGAAGCAGGTGAGGGAGACACAGAGGATCAGGGAGGAACAGCAGGCTCAGGGTGAACCCTGACAATTTAATATCTATCCCAGAGGACACATGCAGCACCTGTTCATCTGGAGAGGGTCAGACTGGTGAAAGAGTGCCATTATAATATTTAAATTCAAATATTAAGGTTTTTCATTGTTGTAGCGAAGAGTATACATGATGATGTCTATATTTTTGTAAATTCAAACAATTAGTAAAAAAAACAATAGTACTGCAGTTTCAACAGAAAATCAAATTTAATAGTGCTTTCTGGTGCAAAGTAAAAAGGTTAAAAAACTCACCCCTGTTGCATTTAGCATGTTTTTAGAAACTTACCATGATAACATGGCTTTTGAAGCTTTCATGGCCGCACCAGTGTCATCTGTCCTCTGTCAGCTACTCTTGGAAGAACTGTTAAAAAAAATAAAAGAAAAAAAGAAAAAAGAATCAGTGGTTTCTTTGCAAACCCCCACTGATTGGTGAGCAGAACTGAAGATTCTCATGAGTCACATTTGGCCCATGGGCCTTATGTTTGACACCCTTTAAAACGGCAATACTTATGTTTAAGGCACAAAAAAACACATTACCTGGTAATACACAAGTTTTGTTTTCAAATAGGCAAGGAGAGTATAATCTGAGAGGGGATTCAAACTTCAAAAAGCAGTTTCACCGTACGGCAAAAAAGAGCTTTAGTCTTTCAATTTGTGGTGTGGATTTATGGAATAAACTAACTGAGGATCTAAAGAAAAGCACCAATTTGAGTGTGTTTAAAAGAAAATATAAAGATCTTGTGTTCAGCAACTCTAGAAATGAATGAAAGTATTTATGTTGAGAAAATGTTGAGTGATGTCAGCCATTATTCTGTAGTTATTAGGAATTGAGAGAATTGGGGAATAATTCCGAAATGTTGTGATTTTTTTTTTTTTTTTTTTTTTGTCTGATTCATGCTGATGATTTTGTAGTGGACAAAGAGGTAGGATTCATATACGTTTTTACTTCTTCCTACTCCTTTTTGAATCTTGTGAGTTTTTTGTTGTTGTTGTTGTTGTTGTTTTATACTCTTGTATATCCATAATGGGATGCATGTTTTCTAAATAAAGCCAATCAAATGAAATCAAATCAGTGAGAATTGCTCATTTTTGTCTTTCAGACAGAAAGAGGAAGTCTTGCGATTCATTGATTCACTCTTTATTACTAGATGGTTCCTAAATTACAGCTTCAGTGCAGATGACTGTTTTGATCCTTTCACTTCATATTTCTTTTAAAGTTTATAAAAAGTCAGATATATATAAGAAGAATGCAGTACATGTATGTTTGCTCACATGAATGGATTATAAATAAAACATATAGATACATAAGTAAAGTCAAAATACAGTACAGTAAACAAATATCAACAATTTTTTACTTGCCATCTCGAGTAGATGATACTCGTTATTATGTCTGGGAGGACTGAAACTCTTCCTCTTTAGTAAATCCTGTACTAACACATCACGGTGTTTCCTGAAACAATCAGTGCGCATGTTTAACCTCAGACAAAAACAGGAAGCGGGCTGATGTGAGTGGAGATGCGGACCTGACAGAAGCCTCTTCTCATTTTCATTCACCGCTGAAGAGTCAGAAGGAGAAGCAGCAGAAGAAGCGCACTTTCTCTAAATCTGGATTCCTAAATCTGGCGCGACCGAGGACCGAAAGAATAAAGGAAACTACGAGAATCGGACAGGTCAGTGGGGCATAAATCGGATCAGAAGTTTTATCTGCGGTATTTGCTGTGAGCGTTTGTTTACATGTGGCGTCGCTTCAGGTGTTTTACCTGCACAACTCGTGACCTGGATCGCAAATCCACGTGATGTTAATAAGATTTTAACGTTAAAGTTGATATTTGTTTTTACTTTCACATGGTCAAGCATTATCTTTAAATTGCCGGGTTTGATTCAGCTTCGCCAGGTAAAGCAGTAGAATCAAAGTGAAGAAACTGAAAGTAAAACTGTGGGAGAGCCTCTTCTCTGCTCCAGAGAGCAAATGTGTTTCTATAGCACCATTCAGATACAAAGGCAGGGTCCCCACTACTTTACAGGGAAATAAAGGAAACACAGCCAAACTAAAGAGGCGTGAAACGTCCTGAAACTATAGTAATAGGAAGTCATATGATATCTATTGTTTATTATAAAGTCTGAACAAATAGTATTGCGAGGACTGATTTAAAAGAAGTGAGCAGTTTTCTGGTGTTTGGGAGGTTTGTTCCTCAGGTGAGGAGAGAAGGAACTGAAAGCTGCTTCTAGTTGGTTTCTGAAGCAGATCTAAGGAAGGACATGCAGAGTGGAAGACGGCAGACATCGTCTGACCTCTCAGTGTTCATTTCTGTGTGCATGATGGTTGATTTGATGGCTTGATGTTTTCTATACTTAGTTTTTATCTCAGATGTTTTTTTGTTTTTTTTTTACTGTATTAAACCCTAGCTTCCAAAGCTAACAGCACCTGCATTTAAACAATAATCCCACATTTGAACTATTCAGCAGCTTGATGCAGGTTTTTTTCATCCTAATGTCATGAGTTTTGATGATAGATTTACTTGAGGCTGAGCGAAGCCTCCGTCCAGCTGATGGCTTGATGAAGGCTCAGAATATAAATTTGTTTCTGTGGTTGACAATGTGGTGTGACATGATCTTCAGATGGTGGTGCAGTTTAAACACCAACACTGAAAGACATAATTTGTAACTCGGCCTACTTTACTTTAACAGTCACATGGCGTGTTTAAGGAGGCCAGGATGGGAATGTCTTATCTTCACATCAGTAATAAAAGAGATTATAGAGTTCAGTCACTACCAGGAGTTCCCGTCCTCATCCTCCCACTCTTTGAAAAACTCCTCCTGCTGAGGTTTTGCTGTCGTTTCGTTTCAAATAACCACATCAGTGCCAGTCTGCTCTGCGGTTTCAGGGAAATCTCACAAGCTGGATTTCATGCTTAGAAGTAACCCGTGTGTCACGTTTCTTCCAGCAAAATTCCAAGTGATGTTCTCTGTGCACGTGAGCCTCATCTTCTAGGAACAGACTGGTCTGTCTGAAAAAATGAAAAAGAATAATTAAATGATGAGCGGCATCCTGTTTCATGGCTGCATTTTGTACTCATGGTCTAAAATAGCTTTTAACGCTTGATTAAAGTCACATGCTGACATAGGAGGCGTAAAATCCACAGCATTCATTCATTCTGTGGCGACTAAAGAAAAATATGTGACCGCTACTGTATTGGCTTTGAATCATAAGTTTGTCTGGAAAGTCTGTTTTGTCAATGATACTGTCGTCATTCATTGGTCAAAAAAAATGAACATTTCAACAGGTATCCGGGTCATAAAAGTTCAGGTTGTTTATAAAAAGTAAACAAGATTTACTGTAAATAATTTACTCTGTATCTGTGACAGCTGATGTCTTAGTGGGAATTTCTTTCTAGAGGAGCTGGTGAGCTTGCTGTCGTACATTCAGTGAGGAATCCATGAGACGCCAGCAGCTTAAAGATTCTTATTCATTAAGTAGGATGTCATGAATCAAGTTTGACTTCCATCTTAGTACCTGTACAGCTGATGGATTGATGGAGGGATCGGATCAGTGGGTGGCAAATCTCAGCTGATGTTTTGAAAGGTAAACATGTCAGAAACGTGTGTGCAGCAGACCTGTTGAGTGTTTCTCACTTCATATAATGTGTAAAAAATAGAAGTTGTGTCTTATAATCTCTGAAGTGACCATCTTGTAATTAATAAAATGCTAAGAGGCCATTTCTTTGCGATGTAGCTGGGATTTGAGTTGTGGTGGAGAATTCAGCAGCATGACTCGGACTAAGTTGACACAGATAATGAGGTGAAACAGTCTCGCTGAATTCTGGGTTGTTTATCTGAAATGTTGTTTTGATAGAGCAAGATGACTGTGAAAGGCCTTTAACTGCATTATTTCAGCATGAGCTGGTTCGAATATGTTTGTTTCTCTTAATATTATTTCATCATGTTTCCTTCTAATTCATGGCTTATGTTGCTCCTTTGTTTACCCTCCTCGCTGTTTTTTTTTTTTTTTTTTTTTATTTCCATGTGTTTCAGTGGTTGTGATGCAGCCCGTCCGAGCCAGACCCTAGTGGCGGTCTGCTCCCTGGGTCCCGGACCGCCGTCAGCGATGGCGGAATATCTGCCGCCTTCACTGCTGGAAGCTTGTGTGGTGGTCGGAGCCTCAAGTGACAAACTCCAGGAAGCCCATCAGGTATTTGTCTACATGAGCTGTGTTTGAACATAATCATCTGTGACACAAAAAAAAAAAACAAAACTGTTCATCAAAACCAGTATGACGCTGAAGAAATGCTGAAGCTTTATTTCAGGGGATTTATTTCAAAACACCTGACTTCCCTCTGGTTTTTCACCTCTGTGTCCGACGCAGGCCTTTAATAACAACGGATCCCAGGAGCACCTGCTGCTGGAGCCGGAGATCCTTCATGTCTTTGTGCCTCCTTTTGTCAGCAAAAGCCAGCCTGAGGGGGAATCGCTCAGGTCGCGTGGGAGACGCCGACGTTCCTTTATGAGGAAGAAGAGACAACAACCTCCTTCAGCTGCACCCATTCAAGGTTCTATTCATACGAAACGCTCCGATTCATCGATACAGATCTGAACCCAGCACACACACACAAGAGGCTCAGACTCCTCCAGCTTTTATGTGTTTCAGTTCTGCAGCGTTTCATATCTGTTCAGGTACGACGGAAGGAGCAGGAGGAAGTGAAGATGTCAGCGTTCCCAAAGACATCGACCTCACGGCTTTACCTCAGCTCTGCTTTCCTGGTGACTAGTGTTTTATTATAGAGCACAAACACACACTTTAACATCATCTAGGTAAAAAGAAGTGGTTAAAAGGTCGGGACTTTTGTTTTTTTAAGTTTTTTTCTTTGTTGTAGCAGTACTGTATACATTTTATATTATGATAAAGCCTTGTTGTTCCTCTTGTAAATGGTGTCACATTCAAAAGAAACATGCATTTGTGGGATGAGCAGCAGAGCTGAGGGTTGGGGAAAAATTGCACGTCTTTTCTGACTATTCCAAAGACTTTTTCTTTGTTGTCTCCTCATTTGACATGCTGGGATGCTCAGATTCTACCAGAAGTCCTCAAACTAAACCTAAATTGTTAAATTACAAAAGCATCATCGTTCAGATGTTTATTATTCAACCCACTAAGAAAGAGTCGGCAGCAAAGAAAAGCTGTTTGTCATTGGCGGAGAAGCTTTGGGATATTTTCATGGTCAAAACTGCAATTTTCGCATCATTTGAAATTCAAAAAAGTCACAAGAAATAACACAAATTTCTGTACTTTTCACAATGTAGGTAGATATTTTATGCTGTACATATGAATATCTGTTACATACTCTGCTAACAAATACATTTTTATTTGTATTTTCTAACCAGGTGGCCTGCAAGTAACCAATGAGCGAAAGGATGAACAGTTTCACTTCTTGGTTTTCACCGATGTCTTTGGCAACAAGACCTATGGAGTCGTAATGCAGCGTTACTGTCCATTACTGGTACACAATACGACTTGCTATGCTTCACAAGTGACATTTTACCCATAACCCTGTGTGTTTTTTGCACATTTAAACAAATCTGTTTGGTGTAGTTAAACTAGTGTGAATGCTGCCAGCGGAGAGCACAAGATCTCTACGAGTCGACAAGTTACCAGAAAAGGTGATTTGGTTTTTTGCAGGATTGGACGTCTTTCTATAAGAATGGAGCTGGATCGTCTCCGTGTGTCAAACTTTTCTCTGCATGCGGTTTCTGTGTCATTTCCAAGTATCCATATTTCACTGCACTCAAAGACTGCCTGTCATGGTGAGTAACAGTGTACTGATCCAACGCTCTGGGTGCATTAGGCTGGTTTAGGAATAACTGTTTCTACTAATGTAAATGTGAATTTTTTTTTACCTTGATTGAATCACTAATTCATTTCTCTGCTTGAGTCTTTTTTTTTTTTTTTGTATTTCAGTCTCTCTGACACACTGCTTTTTTTAATTCTCCAAGTCTGTTAATGCAGCTGAAAGTGTGTCGTTTATCAGACATGGAGGAGAGAGTGAGGGAGTTTGCAGCCAAGCTGGCCCTTGTTCCTGTTCCACCCCCTGGACAGCTACATCTGGTATGAGAGTGTGTGTGTGTGTGTGTGCGTGCGTGCGTGCGTGCGTGCGTGCGTGCGTGCGTGCGTGCGTGTCTTCCTTGATGCTCAGAGTAATCCAAGCCGTATCTAAAACTTCTCCATGAACCCAAACAATAGATTGTATTACTGTTGTTTTTTTTTTTTGTTTTTTTTTTTGCTGTATTTTCCAGATGTTTACGTTACCCCCGCTGTCCATCACGTTGCCCTGTAGTGAAGATAAAAACCACCCGACTTTAGATTTAGATCTCCATCTGCCCTTCATCTGCTTCAGACCTCAGCAGCTGCTTCAGGTAAGACACTGAATTTATTTATTTTTTTTGTGGAGATGCTCAATAACCCTATGTCCGCTCTTTCTGTGCCTCCGTGTCTCTGTCCTCATCTCCGCAGGTGCTCTCTTGTCTTCTGCAAGAGCAGCGGGTTGTGTTGTTTTCTGCTGACTGGTCGAGACTCACGCTGGTGGCCGAGAGCCTTTTGGCTTTTCTGCAGGTTGGTGCAAAACCTGCTCGTCTTTTCAGACAGTTTTAAAGAATATTTCTGTCATTCTTAGTGAGGAGAATAATTTGTTTATAGGAAAATTTGAAGTTGGGGGGGTAATTGAGAATTATTTGTTTGAAAACAGTTTTAGAATATTGACTTTCCATTAACACTCAGGAACAAAAATCCTTTTTAGGTTATTATAGTGAAAACTAAGTTACTGTAATCATGTTTTCTGTGTTATTAGAAGCATTAATTTTCCTCCCCTGCCTGTCTGATCATCCATTCAGCCTCTGTCGTGGCAGCAGCCGTATGTTCCCGTCCTGGCCAGAGGCATGCTGGACTTCCTCATGGCCCCGACTGCCTTTCTGATGGGCTGCCATGTCAACCACTTTGCAGACGTTGCTGCTGTAAGCACAGAACCTTCTTCATTAAAAAACAGAGAAGATGTGATATGACTATTACAGTACCTTTGGCAACTGTCTCCTTTTGAAAAACATGTTTTTTTTTATGGAAAATGTCATTCTTCCTCTACTGTTCTCCTCAGGAAACAGATGATCTGATCCTCATCAGTATTGATAACGGGAGCGTCTCCTGCTCCTCCTCCGATAATATCAACCTACCCGACATACCTCAAGCTGCTGCGGACTGCTTCACACAGAGGTTTGTGGAGAAGCTCTTTATTAATACGCTCAGTGCAATCGCAGGTTAACACCAAGGCCAAAAAAAAAAAAAAAAAAAAAACTTTCTTTTGCAGGTGTCAGTCACTGCAGATACATTTTGACTTGAACCAGTGCCATAAAGCAAGCTGCACTGACATCAACGAGCAGCGGGCGCAGAGGAGAGCCTGGCAACAGAACCTCAACTACGACATCCAGACGATCACGCTGGAGCTGATCGTCAATATATTCAGGTTCTGTCTTCACTGACACCCGAAATCTGTCTTTCTTTTGCCTCTCTGCCTTCTCAGTTTCAGTTATATGAATTTTCTGTTCTCGTGTATTTTTCCTTTAAACAGGGATGTTGGCAGTCATCTGAACTATGAGCATCGAGTGTTTCACAGCGAAGAGTTCTTAAAAACCAGAGACCCATCTGAGCAGCTTTTCTACAAGAAGGTGCAGCAAGTGACGGCGTACCCGAACGCATGACATTATGAACAGTGGAAGGACTTCTTGACATGATTTCTATTTAAAATAAATGTGTTTTTGTTGCAGGTGTTGGACACGCACATTTTCCACTCCTTCCTCCGCGATCGCCTCAACAAGAAAATGGACAGCTTTGCTCGCATGGAGCTGAGCACTCGCTCTGAGATGCAAAAGTTGGTTGTGTTCACAGATGCTGATGATGTTCTGGCGATTTTCAGTCTTCAAACAACTCATAGCTAAAAGCAGCACAGCCAAAACCAAACCAGTGCAGTCAGCAGTGTTTCTGTGTTTTTGTCCTGCAGAATGAAGGCCTTGGTCCACGTGGCTCGCAGACCCACCATGCAGGAAATCCAGGCCCGGAGGAAGAGCTCCCTCACGGAGGACCGGCTCGGGAAGAGGCGGAGCCTCCCTAACATAGGAGACGAACAATCGATGAGCTTTCAGAGAAGCAGCCTGCCCAGCCGCTACTTCCTCTCTGACTCCGGTGAGATCAGATCAACTGCTTCCCCTGATTTATGGATAGAGGTACAGCTTGGACCTTTTCTATATATGCTTATTTTTCTCTCTTTTTTTCCTCCTCCAGCACCAAAACTCCATCCTAAGCCAGTAGAAGTGTTCAAACTCCCAGACTTCCCAACATATTTGTCTTTCCACTCTGTCCAAGCCTATTATTCCGACCTCATCCAGCAGCTTGGGAAATCTATTTTCTCCGCTCAGAATGAGAGCTCAGCTCTGCTGGCCAGGTATTCTGCTCTCCGTTGACGTTTCAGACAAGTAACACACGCTCACATTAGGTTGTATTGAGGAGTACTTTGTATTTGTGAGTGTGTGTTGCTGTGTTTTAGCTCTCGTACAGTTTACACCTTGTGAATTAGTTACTTTTCATTAAGATCAAGATAAATAATCACTGTCCTTTAACTTTTAAGACAGTTTTAGTTTGATTTTCACCTTTTATTTGTAATCCAGTAGGTTGTTATCGCTGTTGCAGACATTACAGACTGGCATTAAAAAAATCACTTATTGTGTTCAACCTTATGTTTTCATTCTGTAGATTTTACTACATGCGGGGTTTGATCAACACGCTGTGTTCGAGGAGGCTCGACGCGTTGAGTGATTTTCAGAACCTCAATAAAACCGACACGGCCATCTTTCCCACAAACCTGGTCACGTGGCTGGTGGAGTCTCTGCAGCAGGAGGAGAGAAACCTGGCACAAAAAAGACCTGAGCTGAAGAGGCTGATCTTCAGGGTCAGTTGTTGTTTCAGAGGTCGTGATAAATGGTGAGGATCTCAGTCATATTCTCATTTCTCTCTCTCTCTCTTTTTTCTCACCTTCAGGTGAAATCAGACAATGAAAAGCCTCCGGTGGAGCCGGACAACTCGGTCAAAAAGTTCAAGCTTCCCCTGAAACATCTGTATCAGGACGAGTTTGTGCGTTGCATTCAGGAGTGTGGGATTGTTAAAAATGTTGAAACTATTCATCGTTTGTTTGATGCGCTCACTGATGGTAAGTGACAGTTCAATTAAGAACATTTGAAATATTACATTTATTTAGAGTATATACATAACACAATATAAACAAACAAAAACAATGAAAATAATATGAAATTACAAAATTATCTTTGTTTTAAAAATGTGTCTTGTCCGAATAATAAAGAAGCAGGATCTCTGTCGTGTTGCTGCTGTATAAATCAGCATTCACACAAACAGAGCAGTTCACCGCAGTTCACCTTTTGTAATTGTGCTTATTTACATGTCCACTACCTATAAGTATTAGGGAAGATGTGAGAAAATGCTTAAAAATTTTGATTAATCTTACCTTTTTACCATTGTTCATGATTTGTTCAAAACTAGATGATTTTCTCGTAACATTCACATATTTATCTGAACTATATTGCACATGACCCATTTCTTTTGAGTGTAACATACACTATCTTTATACACATCAATTTTCCTTTCTGAGTATGCATAAAGTATACAGTTATATGCTCCATTTGTTGTATCTTTCAAAAATATGCTCATTACATATATGGGCATTCTAGGGTTAAAGTAAAGTTAATGTTATCGTTTTACATTCGAAAGCAATGAACAGCAGTTGCAGACATGGTCTGGTTAGAGACTTCATGTAAAGCCTGCAACTACGATGGGTACAACTCGTATTGCACCTTTTACACAGAGTTTTGTAGAATTTTTATTTATTGCATCAATCTCACAGGAAACACCACCCTCAGATTTCTTCACAAATCTAACATTTTGATATATCTCTGATATGTTTACTCTCATCTAAAGAGATGAAAGACCCTGCAGAATTGCTCTTCAGCGTAATGATTGTAAATGCAGAAGTGTTTTTACATTAACCGCGTCTCCATCAGCGCCACATGAAGTCAGTTCGAATCAATTTGAACAGTGGTTATCAGATCAGTCAGTCGTCTGTTCGTCATGTTCTCAGAATGTGACTCCATGAGCCTGGAAGTTTTCTGGGCCGTTCAGCTCATCGATCTTAAGACAAACTTATGACAGCTAAATGTGAAAATGTCAAAGTTCATCTAAACAAAAAGAATGCTTTGAAAAACTAAACAAGTTGAAATACTGATTGTATGACACAAGTGTTTCAAATTAGCATCCAGTACAAACGGCCAGTGTGTCTAAAGGAAAATGACAGAGCTGTGAAGTCTATTTTTAGATCAATAGAGATTTCAAGAGGAAAAACAAGTCTTTGTCATGGAACAACAGTCAAACTAACTTCACTCAAGTAAATTCTTTCATGCCAACATGTTTTTCTCCGTGTGAGTGAGCGTCTTCACAGCAGATATCTGTGTCTGCTGTGAAGCCGATCAGACACGGCCTCATAGATGAATAACAGGCGTGAGAGAGAGTGTTGAATGAATCCACCAGTATGTGTTGATGAGTCCATGTGACACATAAAGAACGATAGTGAACAGTTGAGGTTCGCTGAATAGAAAAACATCTCGTTTTTGTCTCAGGCCAGCCGAGGCAAGTGAAACCCGAGCTCTTCAAAGACTTCTACTCGTTCTGGAAGGAGATGGAGGCCGAGTCGCACGACGCCGACCTGCCCTCCGAGGTCGTCGAGCACCTTGACAACAGCGAGTGTGTTTACAAGCTGTCGTCCTGTGTGAAAACCTCCCACGGCGTCGGTAAAATCGCCATGACGCAGAAGCGCCTGTTTCTGCTCACTGAAGGACGACCTGACTTTCTGGAAATCACAAAGTTCAGAGACATCCAGGTGAAATGTCCTTAACTTTCTAAAAATGTTTTCTGCACTCTAAACTTTACACATAGAGAGAGTTGTTCTCTCTGTGATTTGACAAAAAATTGAAGTATTTCAATATTTTCTACTTTTTCTCCTCTCAAAGCTTCGGTATTTTTCCATTCTTGAGTGTTTGATGGATTCAGTAAGAACATGCATACACATGTCCAGCTTTAGTTTAATCGCTAAATCCCTTTTCTCTCCCTGCAGGATGTGAAGATTGCCTCGGCTCCTTTTCTGCTTGTGCGGATTCCCTCCCTGCGAATTCAAACCTCCAGCAGGTCAGAGACGTTCGAGGCAAACCTGAAGGCCGAGACCGAACTGTGGAACATCATGGTCAAAGAAATGTGGGCTGGACGCAGGCTGGCAGACCAGCACAAGGTACGATCGAGTTTCTTTAAAAAAGAAGTATCCTCCCATAAATGACTTCAGTGATCTTTACTTGAAATTTTTGACAATGCCTCAGCTTGTCCATGCTGCGCCTTTTCCTTCACTCCTTTGTTTTTCCCCATCAGCCTCTCATTAGTCTGCCTTTATATAATATGTCTCTCGAATTTAAGAAACACAATCCAAAGCTCAGGACAGAGTTATGCGGCAAAATATTATTGCGACTTTATATCCCCGGTGGGTTAAAGAGGTTGGAACTAATGAGACTGAAGAATTAAAGCAGCACTTCACACAGAAACGAAAAACGTTGTCCGCCCACATCAGATCTGTTGCTGAGTGAAGAATGCGTCTCCTGCAGGACCCTCAGTACTTGACTCAGGCTCTGACCAACGTGCTGCTGATGGACGCCGTCATGGGCTGCCTGCCGGCGCCGAGGCCCATCACTGCTGCGTCCAAGCTGGTTCACTTTGATAAACTCATACATGAAGGTGTGATAGAAGTTTTTACTGCTTCTTCTCTTGCTTAGATTTTTTTCACACTTTCAATTTGAATATATTTTATGAGCAATAGTGTAGCCACTGGTTGACGGTGATATTTGAGTGATTTTTGTCTCTGAGCAGTGCCAATGATGGTGCCTGAAGCCACCTCAGAAACTCTGAAGCACAAGATCAACCCATCTCAGGACCTCCCTAAGCCTCAGACTGTCCACGTGCTGCTTTACACGCCAGGTAGCGGCTCAGCTGCTTCACAGTGTGGAATGGATGCTATGGGCAAAGCAATTTAATGCAGGTTGTTTTCCTTTTCGTTCAGGTCAGTTGTCCTGCACTGACTCCAGCAGTGAGATGAACCCAAAGCTGTGGGTGGCCCTCAGCGGGGGGAAAGTGGTTGTGTTCGATGCGGCGAGCTGGTCCATGCTGCAGGACCGGATCCAGGTCGGAGAGTCACAAGTGGTACGAGCAGGCCAACTCTCGATCATTAATCCTGATGTGATGTGTAAGCGCAAATGCATGCAGTTTCATGCATTTTATTACATTTTTTTATTGGGATTTGAAGCTCTTTAACATTATTTGTAATGTAACCATCGCTACAGAGTTAGTTCTCACATTAAGACAAGGACATTCTTTACATCTGTCGCAGATGTACAAATTATATTTCAAATGAATAATTACAAGTTTTTGGATCTACTCAGTTACAGTTCTCTTTGTGAATCAAAAGTAACTTGCATTAAATCGCCCTTGATGCAGAACTGCATGATGGGATTGGTCCAGGACCACGTGTGGATTGGCTCTCAGGACTCTGTCATCTACATCATTGACACTCACAGCATGTCCTGCAACAAGCAGCTGACTGAACACCGGCATGAAGTGACCGGCCTGTCAGTGGACGCCAGAGATCCACAGAACAGGTACAGAACGAGGTTATCGGTGGATTCAGGAGACCGAGCAGTAATGATGGTTTGTGAATGGACATGGAGTGAAGATCTCTCTCTCTGTCTCAGCCAGCAGGCGTACTCCTGCAGCTCTGACGGGACGGTCCTGCAGTGGGACTCGTCCAGCCTGAAGGTGAAGCGGCAGTACAGCGTCAGCTGCGACCGTCTCTCCTCCATCCAGATCCACAGTGGCACTCTGTGGTGCTGTAAGTGCACACTGCCCCCTGTTGGTTCACGGGAAGAAGCTACTGCCACCTGATGCAGTTCTTGTGTGTTTGCAGCAGTGTGTCTGTGTTGTTCGCTGGATGAACCAGTTCCTTTACTTCTCGCAGCAGCAACCAGATCACTGTCTATAAAAGTTACTGCAACTCCAACTGAATGCAACTGTGATTTTATGTACAAGTATCTGCAGAGTAAATTTAAATGTGATGATCAGAAAAGCCTGTGTGTGTGTGTCTGTGTGCGCAGGCTGTGGCGACAGCATCGTGGAACTGAAGAAGAGCGGCACGTCACAAAGGAAGATCGTGCTTCCAAGTGACGACTGCAGTGTGTCCAGGAGCTTCAGCAGCTTCATCGTCATGCCTGAGGTGACTCGACAATCTGCAAATGAAAACTCAATCGATGGAGACAGCAAGTGGCCTAAAACTCATTGGAGGGGTTTAAAAATAATTCAGTGGATTGTTCAGTCAGCAGCCACTAAATGAACCTGGTTCTGCATTGATGCAGTTAGGAGTCAAGTATTTACCTGCATTTTCACTCAATATAACTAGAAACAAGTGCTGAAGTTACAAACTCTGTAATTAAAAGCTCTTTCTGGTTTTTGTATTTTTAGAACTCTAATCATGCATACTTACAAATTACACCGTATTGTCTACCGATTGTCTACAAGTAGCGACTGAATATGTCCACAATGTTGATAGATACTTGAAGTAGTGTATCTGTCGTTTTCTTCCTAATAATTTTCTTCATTTTACAGATGAAATTCCTTCTTTGTATCTTTCTATATATTCTCCTCGTGTGTTGTGTTTGTTGCAGCGTGGGCAGGTGTGGACAGGCTGTTCAGACTCACCTGAGTTGTGTCTCTGGTGGACGAACAACAGCAAACAGCCGTTCAGAAGAATCTCGCTGCCCAGCAGTGCCGGAGTGACCTGCATGATCCGAGTCAAGGATCAGGTGGGCGATGATAACAAGTCACGTCATGATGATTAATATATCTTTTGGGAAAAATGGCTATATAGTTCATAATAAATACAGTTTCATATGTATTTTTATGTTTTACATGTTAATTCTCACATTCGTGTAATCAGCAGTTTTCTTGTATGAATGTTAAATCTAACTTTGCTCCCTGAACTCCCACCCTGTCAGATCTGGGTGGGCTGCCGTGGGTGGAGCTGTGTCGGGGGCCAGTGCGACGGGCAGCAGCGGAGCCAGGTGGTGGTGCTGGACCCGGAGAGCCACAGCGTGGACAAGGAGCTGCAGGCTCACTCGGACTGCATCCAGACTCTCTGCTCCGCCGAGGATCGCTATGTCCTGAGCGGCTCCGCGTCCCGTGACGGGAAGATCGCCATCTGGAAGGTCGAGTAAAAGAACAGAGACGCTGAGACAGCAGCAGAAAAACAACACGGAGGCCGATTCAGGTGAAGGGCATGAAGAAGAGGTGAAGGCTTGAAAACATGATGAATGGTGTCACCATAATGAGACAGACAAACATGGAGGTGAATGTTAAAACAATGTATCATGTGAAAAATGAAGTCTTTTTAACATTTATCATATTTAATAATGTAAATTGCACTTTTTTCATTGTAACTACATCCATGTGGCTTTTTGATATTTAATTTTATAATTCACTACAATCTCTTTTCTGTTTTTAACGCAAAGACCGAAATAGTGTTAAAACCGTGCTGAAAAAATGCCTCCGATTTTTTAAATTGTAACAATAAATTTGATATTTGGATACTATATGTGTTGTATGCATCATTTTTGGAAGGGTCTCATGTATTTCAGATATTCACATGTATTTCAAACTCTGTCAGTCAGTCTGAGACACACTGCAGTGAATTATCAGCTTCCCATCTTTACAGTTCCACCAAGCAGGCCTGCTGTAGTTTTTTAAATAGGTGACGATTCATTGCTTTTGGAGCTATATATTGGAAATTGTTTCCAAAAGTTGTTTCACTTCTATATATTCACAAATAGAACAGTGTAAAATGGAATTTGCTACTTCGGAATTTCATTTAGAGATACTTTTCAGCTGTAACTTGGACTATTTAAAGTGTCTCTTCTACTCCACTGTGAGCTTTAATTTGAAGGCTGACCATGTGAACAGGGCTCAGTGGATTCACCAGATAGGCATGAAATTGAAGATATTAGAAATTCCAGGGCAGAAACATCAGACTCCTCAGTCAGAGCTGGATATGTATATTCTTACTTGTAAAGACATGCAAATAACCAAACATCCAGCTCTGATTCTACAACATAACAGTGTAGATGTTGAAGCTTTGGCTTCCTTAACATTCACCAGAAGTGTGTGTTCATGTTTGCCCTCTCCTTCTCTCTAAACCCTGGAGGTTTTGTGTCTGTAACTTTCTGCAGGCTCAACACAAGAAGGAAAACTGCATATTTTAGTCACAAAGTTTGAACTCATCCACTGAGTGTTTTGTAATTCTCTAAGCTGAATGTTTACTCAGCGATGCACCGTTGGTACATGGCTACAAAAATAACGTGTGAAAGACTGAATGACTCCTAAAAGGGGAAATGGATGAAATCTATTTATAACAATAAATGAGCTTAATGTCTGGGTTAAAACTGTCTGAGACGTTTCGTTGAGTCTCAGTTTTGAACTTTCAGATATGTTTATATTTGGGATAGAAAGTTCTGTTGAACAAATGTTTATTTTACTTTTTAAACATGACACTTAAAGTGCAGTGGGGTGACTTATATTCATGTCGGTATGAAACACATGTTCAGGTCAGACTAACTCGTAACAGTTAAAATCTCACGCAGCGCAAATGGATTTCTTGGCTTTTTGGAGATGATTTCATTCTCTGTCGTCTCACACGCCGGAGAGCCAGATGGGAACTCGAGGAGCAACACGAGTAAACAAACAGCTCCTTGGTGTCGGGCATGTGAGAAGCATAATCATGGTGCTAATTTGCTCCTAATATCACCAAATCACCTGCCGTAAAGGATAAGGTTGCTTTGAGACGCTGCAAGTAAAAATGAGATACAATCATCACCTATTGTGATGATAAATCATCAGTATAATCGCCTTAATTAAGTAATGTGCTTGTTCAGGGATCTGGGACTAATGGCATAATTACTCACAATATTGTTGGCCAGGAAAACAATAAAACCTGAAGGAAGAGGCTGATGTGGCCGACGGGGACGCAGATCACATCCGGAGTCAGCTCAGGAATGTTTGGTTTCTGTGTATTGGCAGCAGACTAAAGACATAACGAGCAACAAAACACACACGCTGACAAAAACATCAGGAATGGATGACGATTGTGTCTTTAGGTGAAGTTCATGTAAAGACACAAACATTGTCCATCATGTAGCAATGGTTCTTAGTAAGAAACTGCCCTCAGATTCCAGACATGCCTTTTTCACAGCATTTATTTCTCTTTAGTTTTTTTTCAAGAAATCATGTTTGTTTTTTATTTGAATTATTCCATTTAAATTAAAATGGAATAAAATTAAATTAAATTTATAATCCCACAATTTGAAAACCCTTCTTATTACCTGTTTTATTTTCCAGTATCCTATTTCTTCACTTTCATTCATAATACTTTAACGGAAAGACTCCCGCATGGTAATGAGGTCCTGTAGGTCACACCCTGCTGATGCCAATATCAGTTTATCTAGAGAACAGTAGAATTGTTCACACAATCACTCATTACCGCAACGTCTTGGCCCCGGGGCGATAAAAGACATGTGACCCTTTACACAGCTGTCTCTTTATTCATAAGAGATAATAGGTAAAGTTACAGAACTTTATATGTTTTGTTCATTGGTGCAACTCTCCATAACAATCATTTTTCGCTGACAGGATGCTCCTGGAAACACTGCCTCACTATGGCCTCTCACACAGACACAGCACCCCTGTGCAGAGTGAAGCTTATTTCATTTGCAAAGAAGGTCAGCAAAAGGTGTCGATTCAAGAAAACATGGACTTTGTTTCATTTCTGATGTGCTGCAGAAATGTTAAATGTCTGAGCGTCAGTGCGGTCGATGACTTCTTCGACTTCCTCTGGGAAATATCTTCCGCCGTTTCACTTCCCTCCGAGCTGATACCAACAAGCGCAGCTATTACCCTTCCTGTAATTGAATGGCTCCCGGTCACCATGACGACGTGAGCTGCCAAGGTCCAAAAAAACAATTATGACACAGGAAATTAAACAAGGAAAAACACATAACGACTGAGTTATGCAATGCAAAAAGTAATTACATGTCTTATTGATTCAGAAAAACAAGCAACCAGCTCCAACAAGCTGTTCATGTCAGGCAATTTGAAGGCACTCAGTAGAGCATCAGCAACACGGGTTTAGATGAAAGTACCAAAGCACCAGAATGATGAGTTGAAATTAATCTCAAACTGATAATGCTTGAAACTTGTTTCCTCATCAAGAACTGAATGAATAATAATATGAAAAATGTTTTGAGTTTTTTAACAAGAGGCATCCTGTTTTGTAGAGCGCTGATTGAGAACTGATTGAACATCAGAAAAGATCAGAACCGTTTCTGACGCTCTGCCAAGCAGATTCCTGCTTTCATGTATACCACTTGTGCAACCACACAATGACAGTTTTCTCTTGGCAGTTGGGTACATTACTAATGGGAACAGGGCAGAAAGCAATAACTGAGAATCTCTGGTTGTACAAAGGCGGGGATCACGACATCAGACAGACAGTGGAGCTCTTCGGTGCCACAGTGTCAAATAAAAAGGCTGTAAACATTAGAAATCACGCTGCTCGCTCAGCTGGAGTAAATAACATCAGTCTCACATCGTCAGCGGTGCTGATGGACTGCTGAGAACAGTGAAGGTGTCAGTGTCTCCTCAGAGGTGTTTTTTTCCTCTTGCTGGAGGTTAAGTGGGTGTGACTGGTCGCATGTGTACTCTGACAACAGCCTTGTCATTTTGACTTCATCTCTATCTCTCTATTGCCTCATTTGTCACATCAGGTTGTAATGCCTTGCTGGTGTTTCCCATGAAGAAAAAAAAAACATTTGGTGCATGTTCTCGTACTGTTCTGGCTGGATGGAGCTGAGAAGGAGGCAACAGGCAATCCTGAGGATGGAAAGAAAGACTATCACACATACGAAAAAAGAAAAACCATGATGACAGTACAATGCAATAAAACATCTACACCTTCCATAATTCTTAATTAAATAAATATGTTAAAATAAGTTTTATAATTGTTTGTGAGGATAACTTCCTGTCAGGCCATGGAGCTAAAATTTGCTCTATGTGTCAGGCAGAGTGATGGAGGCCCTCTTCCCAAACACAGTGTTCTGGAATAGAGTCAGATAAAAAGTCCAAAGAGCATAAACTGCTTGTTGGATTTGATCTTGAAGTGAGGGATATGCAGAGGAATGACAGGAGCACTCCTATAATTGCTTTATTGATAAAGGTGTATCAATAGAGCAGCATAAAAGTTGACAAAGACAATCAACAATCCTAGCTTTGCATACCGAGTACAGTTCAGCGATGACTGAGTTACTTTTAGCTGGTATCTTAAGTTGTATCCAACACGTAATGAATTAGAGCAGGCATTCATATCCCATTCATATTCATCACCACAGTCTATTACTGACACAAAAGCAGCAATCTTTAATTTCTAAGTTAAGTCATAACTACAGTATGATAACCAGCATGAAGTTAATTTATGCTTTTTATTGTTGCTTATAATAAATCCATGAATCTATGTAGACAAACACAGTTTAAGATTATAAAGAAGTGAATATTTTGTATCTGGACACAAATCTGTGCCTTAGACCAGGTGTTGTGTATTATTTTCACTTTTGCACTGATGTACATGTCAAAACCTGTTTTGAACATTTATTAAGTAAGGCAAGGAAAAGCAAATTCATTTCTATAGCATCATTCAGACACATGGAAATTCACAGTGCTTTACAGGGAAATAAATTAAATGCACTAAGATGAGGCAATTAAGAACAGCATGAAAAGAGGGCTAAAAAAAGGAAAAGTTGAGATAATAAAAAAAAGTAAAATATATTTTTCATTGGCAAGCCTGAGTAAATAATAATGCTTTCGCATGTTTTAAAGAAGTGAGTGTGTCAGCAGCTTAGGAACTAAATGCTGCTCCACCTTGTTTGCTTCTTACTCTGAAACACTTTGTAAACCTCTTCCTGGGGACCTCTTGGGTTTGGGGGTTTCATATTCTACAAGCAAATCTGAGGTGCATTTAGGCCAGAGACCATTCAAAGCTCTGTAGACAAGAAGTTAAGATTTTGAAGTCGATCCACTGACACACAGGCAGGCAGCCGGTGCAGATGAGAGATTGAAACTGTGGTGAGCTCCACCTTTCTTAGTATTGGTGAAGACTGTGGACAAGCTGCAAATGTCTGACAGATTTGGTTTTTACTGAGAAATGTAAGCACACCATCCTGCTGAAAAGCACATGAACAACTTTATCTGAATCAAAGCTATACTGGCTTAACAATGCTCAAACCTATTTGGTATTGTATTCCAAATTTAATTTTTAATCAACTTGGAGGTATGGATTTGGTGTTGAAATCCGATTTTGAATTGAGTGAAACTCTGACTTTCATCAACAGGGCCTTATTTACTGGAAATTGATCTTCAAGCATAATTTTATGCCACATAATTCCCTAATTTGGAACAATAGATAAATAACTATTAATAGAAAATCTGTTTTCATTGAAGAATGGTTTTCGCATGGTGTATGGGCAGTTGCCCATTTTTTGAATGAAAGAGGGGATACTTTACAACACACTGAATTTTGCCATACATTTCAAATCCTCTGTTCCAAAAGAAGATACATTCAAATACTTAAAGCAATTCCTATACCACTTAAATCTATGGTTAAACAGGATATATGTCACTCAAAGGTTTCCCCCAAAATGAGACAACTATTAATAGATGGTGAAGATTTTTGTTCTCTCAAATTCAACAACAAATGTTTAAGAAATTCTTTGCTGAATACCTGTTTTCCTAATCCAGTCAAAAGAAATTATATTCTAAGAGATTTCAAAAAAGAAGAAATAATAAAGATAAAAAGAAAATACCTCTCTTTCCCAATTCCGTTTAAGGCAAAAGAAATTCAATTTAAAATCCTAAACAATATTTACTCCAAGGGGATACTGATACCTGTTTTAACATTTAAAGAAGTCAAATTTGGAATTAATTTGAAAGATAAAAAGAGAGACAATGGCGTAAATAATATATTAATCTTGCGCAAACACTTTATTCATACATGCAGATTTTTTTAAAACCAAACCCACAGTTATTCATTGGAGGAATGAGCTCAACATTTTTGCCAAATACTTGAAACTAATTGATAAAAAAAAAAACAAGCATATTTTCTTTTCTCAGTGTTCAACTCCCTGCTGTGTCTTTTTTTTTTTTTTTTTTTTTTTTTTTTTGGGGGGGGGGGTGTTTGATTTCAACTTGTTATTATTGTCATTATCTTCCTTTTGCTGGCTGTCAATTGACTATTGTATTACTAATGTCAATGGTGCCTTAATGTTTGTATTTGAACTTTTCAATTAAAAAGAAAAAGTTTTTCTGAATCTTTTATAGTCAGAAATCCATTAATTCTTGCGATATTTCTCAGATGGTAGTAAGCTCACTAATCATATTTGAAACATCCGTCTGTTTCTCTTTATAGCAAAGAAAGTGTTACTTTTTTTATGTTCACGTTTCGCCTCGGAGTGATTTGGAGGAGCGGACGGTTTCAGCCAATCAGAGCGTCGTCCGCTAAACACGTGACAAAACCTCTTTACGTCACTTTCCTGCGACCGCCGGTTGCAGCCCTATTTCACATGTGAATATCTTCCACCACTCCAATTCCTCTTTTTAATTAAAGGTAAGCGTTTGGTTGTATTGAGCAGCAAGTAGCGGTTCGTATCCTACACGTGTCAGGAGTTTCTCGTGTGTGAAGAAACGGTGTAAATCCTGACTTCCAGCGTGTCGCTGCGGCTCTTCGTTTCCACAAGGTCAGGATTTAATGTTCCTGACAGCAGAACCGCCTTCTATCCTCCTGTCTGTTTTTCTTTCCTTCTTTCGGTCGATGACTTCCTCCATAATACCAGCTGTCTTTGTAATCCGAGCTAAGAAATCCCTTGTTTGGATCCCATGTAGTTACATCATTGACATTGTGTTCGTGTTGCTGGTTACACAACCTACATTTGCGTTTAAACCGTCTATAAAGAATGAAATTAAACTCTTAAACTTTAAGTCCGAGTAAAGATTAAAGTAAGTTTATTATCGCGCCAATGTCTGCTCAGATCACTGTTGAAAATTGACACATACAAATGAACTGCATGCTTATACTCATTAAATAACACTATAGTCAAAACGATATTAATCATGGTGATAAGTGAAGTTTCTGACTTGATACTTTTTATTTGAATACCATATACTGAACACAAAAAAGGATCATGGAGCAACAAACACAGAAAAGCAGCAAATGAGTCACCCAAACTACACAACATATCAAGTCAGAATCGCCTGGATACCTTTTGGATAGTAGATAAATAGTTCAGCTTTTAAAGAGGCTACGGAGAAAATCAGTTTAAATGATTTGTTTATATTGTTCCAAAGTTTGTGCCCATGAAATTTGAGGTAAAGTTTGTCATGCTTGGAGGCTTGACAGAGTGGGAAATGAAAGTGACTTGGATAGGTAGCTGTGAATGTCTGATTACAGGGAAAAGTCATGGAACGTGTTTGCAATTTCTTGTTTGTTATTAATGAATTTATACATCAATATGCATGTTTGTAGAGTATTAATTGGATGCAATTGTTGAAATTTGAAGCTTTCTAAACAAGGGTACAATTGACTGTTGATGGAATTTGAGATACTTCTTAAAGCTCTTTTTAATATTTTGAGTATTTGATTCATTTCAGAAAGATTTGAGTCACCCAGATATTATTGTGAGGTATGGATGTATCAAACTATGGCACAGTGATATTGCACATGACTCTGTGATAATACCATAGGATTTCATCGCTGTGTTGCAGACATGCTCACTGTGGTTTCCATATGAAAGTTTTAAAGCACCCAGAAATGTTTGCACAAGAAACAAATTAGATTTCAATATTGTAAGCATTTCTAACTTCAGCCCCTCTTTGTTCTTCAGAGGTTTCATGGGGGATGTGACACCAGCTGCTGAATTGTGAGAAACCTGCTCTCTTTTCTCACCGCTGGCCTCTGTGTTGCCTCCTGGACTCGATGGCCAGCCGGCTGTTGTGCAGATATGGCCGTCTGCTCTGCAGGTCGTCCTCTCAGGCTCCAGCTGCTGCCGGGGCACGTCTACCTCCACCTGTGGCCGGACCTGCTGAGGCGCAGAGGGCGAAAGGCTGGCCGAGGGTCTCAAAGAGATTAATGTCTGAAAGGACGACAGTTACCAAGGAAGACAGTTTTGCAACCTTACCGACCCGCACTCATCTGGATGAGCTGGTGGAAAAGGCTACATCACCAGAGGACGTCTTGGCGGCTTGGGAAGAGTGTGGAGGAAATGGTAATCAGGCCGCTGTTTCCTTGATAAAGTGGACTCAGCTGGTGCTAAAGACAAAGGGGAAGTTCAGAGAGCAAGAACCACAAACGACTGTGGATCAGAGGCTTCTGGACATGATGCACACTCTCTCTCAGCAGGTGAGGAAGTCAGATGATATTAAAGCACGATCATCTTTGAGTCCAACTCAACCAGGAAGTCAAATTTTGACCAATTTCTTTTGTTCAAAGCATCTATTCCTCTGAGATAGAGAATCTCACCTGGCAATATTAAAATTCTACAAGTGCACATGAAAGCATAACCATAGCACAAGTGACAGTGTCAACAACACAATTGGATTGATGTTATCAGAAATATTTAGTGAACATTTAACAGAAATTTATTGAGAATTTTTTGTATTTTAGTATCAAAGTATGAATTATTTATTGTTTGTCAGTTTAATGCTGTTGCACAAACTTTAGAAGAAAGATCAGGATCAAGCCGGAGCTGAGAGCTGTGATCGTGTGGAGCAATCTGACTTTACATACCAGATCTGTCTTAAAACCTGCACTCTGGCTTTCAAGCCAGTATGATGGTGTGATGTGATTTTAGCCTTTTTATTCCTGTTCCAGTTATTATTTATAGTTTAATTTCTTATTTTCCTTTAATTTCTACTCTGCATGTGCAGCACTTAGTTTCAACCATGGTTGAAGAGTCACTGCACTGTCGCACATCACCATCTTTATCATTATGGTGTAATATGAGACATGTCACAGGCGACTTCCTTCCCTTGTCTCAAACGTCTGACTCCTAAATTATTACAATTTGTTTTTTGTTTTGTTGTGGCCTTTCAATAAGACGACAGTGCCACCACTGGCCCCGAGGTCATTTGAGTAAATTATTTCAAATTGTACTGAAAACAACTTTAAAAAGAACAAAGAAGAAGTATCTTCATGTCTGAAAGGGTTCTGATTATTGTCTTTTGACAGAGTCACTCTGTTTGTGTGTTGAAATGAAATGAACTTCCTCGTCTCTGCTCGCTTGTCCTCCAGGTGTCTTCGGTGTGGAACGGCTCTCTGGTGTCTGTTCTGCGAAGCCTCTGGATCATGGGCATCCCCGCCACGGACCCAGTTCTCAGCTGTGTCCAGAACGAGGTCCTGTGGAGGGTCCGCAGGCTGGCGTACAAACAGCTGGGCTACCTGGTGGACTGGGGAGCCGGCAGGAAGCAGCAGCAGGACGTCGCCATCGTGAACGCCGCTTTAAAACAATTAGAGCTGCGCTGGACTGAAATAGCCGACGCTAAAACTGTCAGCATGCTTATATCCAAAGGAGAACGCATGTCACCCACCCTGATGGACCGACTTGAAGACAAGGTGCCTCATTTAAAACACTTACTGTGATAGAAGTAAAAGTTGATGTCCCAGGTTCAGGCTTCATTGACAGTAATACTTTTTGGTGGATGCATATAGATTGGAAACAAAGCTTTAATTCCTTGTTGGTAATTGTTGATAAAATTCTAAAAAAAACCCCAGAAATTATCTGTGCAACAATATAAAATGAGGGTATTTAGTACAGAGGTGCATGTTTACAAAATATGCTAACAGCATTTATTGTAGAGTGTCGTTAGGAAAATCTTCTGGCAGTTTATCCTAGATATTACAAAGAATAACTTTCTTTTTGGAAGAAAAACAAATTGATTAATGCAGTGTTAGTCAAAATGTGCAGCAGGCCTCAGCTGAGAGGAGAAACACAGCAGCAGGACAGATCTGAGGGTCAGGGGAGGGGGATGCTTCTTCTATTTAAGACTTGTTTGATTCTAATCAAAAAATTCAAATTACAAATTTTTAGAATTGAATTATTTGACATACACATAATATGTGTAGTATGAAAAGTTTGTTTATAGAAAAGGTGAAAATGGAGTCTATGTTATCGCGTGTGCTGATTAAATTTTTTTTTTTATTTTTTTATTTACCACAAATGATAAAAAGTTACAAAGAATATCAAAAGTGTCCCCTTAATAAAAGATAAAACTCCTTCAAAGATGCATCATTAGACAGTCGAAGAACTGTTTTAAATTGCTTAATCATTTGGAAGGTAAATCCAGAGTGTGCCTGCTGTGATTTTTTTTTTTTTTTTTAAATACTGAAAACCTTCCGTCTATCTGTCTTTGCAGGCCTTGGAGCTGGCAGAGGGCTTCTCTGCTGAAGAGATCCGTAAAGTGTGCGTGTCTTTGGCGGCTCAGAGTCGCAGAAGCATCCCTCTCCTCCGGGCTCTGTCCTACCACCTCCTCCAGAAACCCGCGTCGGACTTCAGCACTCAGCTGACGCTAGACATGGCCTTCGCTTATGGTAACACGCCCCAAACTCAGCCCTCCTCAGGGGTCCTGAGACCACTTGTTATGTCAAAATAGAGTACGACACAGTCTGTTTTTGATGCACACTGTAACCACTTTGTTTTCTATACTTTCCTACAGGAAAGTTAAATTTCAACCATTCTCAGGTGTTTCAGCGTATGGCCTCAGAGCTGCTGCCCAGAGTCCCGGAGCTCAACTCCACAGACATCACTCGCTTCGCCAAGTCGCTGGGCTTCCTCAAGTGGCTGCACATCCCTCTCTTTGAGGCCTTTGCTGAGGTCAGTAATACACAGATTCTATCATTCAGTTTGGTTTTTTGAAGATGGATCATATAAAATCTGAAATTAACTAAGATTTAAGTGAATTCTTCCTCACTCAGTGTGAAACTTCTCGTACGTTTCCCCACCAGCACTACACAGCTAACAGTGACAAGTACAGCACTCTGCAGCTCTGCAACCTCCTCATGACTTTTGCCAGACTGGACTTCCAGCCCAGCAAACCAGAGCAGTTTTATAGCAAGGTACTGTCGGTGTCGAGCCAGTTCCAACACTGCACATGTCTGGTTGCACTTTCTGTCTCAACAGTGTGTCGTCTGTTGTTTTTCCTCAAAGGTTCACGCGGCGCTGGAAGAGCCTCTCTCCAAGCTTGAGCCCTTTCTGCAGACAGACGTGGTTTGGTCCCTGTGTGTTCTGCAGCAGGCCAAGCCCGAATATCTTATTCCTCTCATGCAAACAGCTCATGTTACCAAACTGTCAGGTACGAAACATGGCTGTGAGTCTTCTGGTTTTTTGAGATACATCTTGAAATATTGTAGTGTGTTTTCAGGTGTTGAAGTGCCGTACTGGCTCAGTAGGGGGCAGTACAGCACCAACAGAGTTCTTCTCAGACAGACCTCTAATTCTCACTTTCTCAGATTTGAAACGTTGCCCCAGTAGTTTATTTCCTTTTTTTGAAATGAGCTTTTCTCACAAGTTGCCAGTGCGTTCCTCTCTGTTCATTGTCTGTGTTGCTCCATGCAGAGGGCAGCGGCGCTCGGGTGGAGAACTACACGCTGAAGCTGCTGCACATCGCCGCCACGCTTCGCTTGGAGCATCCCGGCTCTTCAGATCCCTCTCCCCCTCTGAGTTTCCCCACCAGGAGCGTCACACCGTCTGCCTTACAGAGCAGTCTCAGAGAGTCTTTGCAGAGTTTGGTGGGAGGGAAGTCCGAGTTCCTTCGAACTGGCGTCCACACGGTGTTCGGGTGGACTATCGGTACGATGGTGTCAAAGCAGTCCAGAAATATCCTGTCAGATCTCACTGAACCATTTTCATTGCAGTTTTGAAGATTTCATCTCTGTTTTTACGTCTGGCATGTTCCTCTCTTAGATGGTGAGCTGGTTGTGGATTGTGACAACAAACCAGTCGACCTGTCACTGTTCAAAGCTCCTCATTTACAAAGTGGAGGAGGAGACCAGGCTTTGCCTTCAGGAGCCCGGAGGTGAGTTACAGAGAATTAACTTTTCCTCTCTGTTCCTGATGGCGTTTCTCCTCCTGTCCCACATATCTTCTGGGTTTTTTTTTTTTAATAGGCTGGCTTTCTTGGCCTGGGAATTTCCCAACTTTGGCTCGAAGAGTAAAGACCTTCTGGGACGTTTTTCTATGATGAAGAGGCACATCCAGCTGGCAGGTTTCCTCACAGTGGAGGTAGGGAGAGGCTGGGGATGGTTTAGTTACCTCAAAGAGTATTTTTAACATGAAACACACTCTTTTCTTTGTAGGCTAATTGAAGGTATTTATTTCTCATATCTTGTTTATTCGCCGGAGTTCAATGGAAAGCGGGGTTTTCTAGTGTCTTAAGCTCTTCTGAGCAGAGAAGCACCAGTGATGCTGCAGCATCCGACAGGCTAAGGCCACGCAAACAATGGACCTAATACTTTGGGAGAGCTGAGAGTCAGGTGGGCCTCGCTGCAGTCTGTGGTATAAATAGAGCTCCAGCCGCAGCTCTGCCTCATCTAGGCCAATCCTGGCTCTCTCTTTCTCTCATCTAGGACAATCTCCTTATTCAACAGCAGGATCATTTACCTTTTAGGTTGACATTGCCGCTGCGTGTATTGCCAGATTGATTTTCTGTCCCTAAACCGAAAACCCATTGATGTTTTGAATGTGCAGCAAATTTTACAAGTGGAGTTTTCTCTGAAGCTCGCCACAGAGAAAGATGACTGTATTCAAAATAATATGTATTTGATGTGGGATTTTCTTTGATCTCTGCCAGGTGCCGTATTTCGAGTGGCTGGAGCTGAAGACAGACTGGCAGAAACTGGCCTACCTGAAGGACAAGATGGGGAAGGCTGTTGCCGAGGACATGGCCAAGTGAAGTGGGCCACATTTGCAGCCTCAGCTAAATCAGAGCTTTCCCAATCAAATGAGACCACAGGGAATACACTCACACACCCACGTTCACGCTGAAAGCGAGGCCGCTTTGCAGAGGAGCTCTTTGACTTTGTCAGTTTAGAAAAAAAAACAAGAAAAACATATTTTCACTCTGGTTCCCCTGGAAACGTGTGGGGCTTTCCCTGTTTCCATGGAGATGAAAAGTTTTGGAGCCATAAGAAGACAGAAATAAACACGAGTTTTTCTGCAGAAATGATCTGATGGAGTCTTTACATTCGCGAGGCGTCGCTGCACCGAAGCGCTGCATTTTAGCAGAGTTCTGCAACCAAAGTGCATCAGTGCATCCGTATGTGAATACATGGAATGAACTAAATTATCTCTGTGAATGTGTGTCATCATGTGATAGAATAAATTGTTTTATTGCCTGTTTTACCCGCGTTTGTCTCCTCATTCTCTCGGGAGAAACTGTTCAGGGTGTGTGTCGGTGTGCTGTGATCTTGTTTTCTGTGGATGTGAGCTCCAGGCGCTTCCCGGTGCGATGTTCAGAGAGAGGATGCTTGATTTCACGTCTAACAGCGAGTTCCAACATCTGTCAGCATACCGCTGTGTGTGAGTGAGTCAGTATTATTAGCAAACAATGTCTGCATCAACGTCAAGCAGCACTGAAGCTTCTCACAGCCCTGCTAATAAAAAACCTGATATTTAATTTATCCTGTGCTTAATTAGTTTAGCCTTTTTTTAACACATATTGTAAATATTAGCACACTGCAGTTGGTTCACAGCTCAAGATTCCAACAATGACATCCTGACTCCAGTTGATTATCTGTTTGTGCTGGGTTTTTTCCCCCCAATGAAATAATAGTCACGTTAGAAAAGATAAAAGGCTAAAAGGCTGCATACTTCCCGTCCAAGCATCCTTTAGATGCAGTCAAATCCATCTCCAGCCAAACAAAATGCATCAAAAACATTTTCTTTTGCAAATAAAGCAGAGATAAAAGCTCATCAATGAGGGTGAAAGTCAATTAACATTCGGCTCTCAAGTACGTACCTGAAGGTAAAATTAATAGTTCAAAAAAATACAATTGTGATTCATAGCTTTAGTTTGACCTATACCTTCGATCATGATTTAAATGATCAAATTACTGTAACGTTTTCACAGTATTTTAAACACATTGAACAGGTGTGTCAAGCATAAGGCACGTGGCCCCCCATCCACCCACAAGATTCTCCAATCTGACCTGTTAAGCCATCAAGCAAATTGTAATAGAAATGTAAAAATTGAGTAAAAGAGTAATTTTGGACATTTCCCCCCTTTTTTTTTTTTTTTTTGTTACGCACATAAATGTGCTGTATTGTGCAGAGTCGGTTAAGATTCCCAGCAGTGCTGAGGAGAGGAGAGGAGAGGGAAGACCCTGATGTGGACACTTTGCTGACCTGATGCTGCTTACACACAGCGAACCGCAACAGAAGCACTCAGTCATCAGGGAGAGGGAAATGCAAGTCAGGCCTGTGCAGAGGGAGCTGGAGAGGCAGCGACAAGACAAGCTGAAAAAGAAATGATTAGGACTGATGGAAGCCTTCAGGTGATCCTCATGAAAAGAGAAAATAACATTTTTGGTAACCAGTCAGATTCCTGGCTTAGAGGACTGCTTACAAACACTTTCTTTTTTTGGCAATAATTCCAATGTAATATATCAAATGGGCTGTATTTTATATCAGCTGTTTACACAAACCCTGCAGCCGGCGAGGGGTTAATGTGAGCCGTAAAGCCTGAAAGCACCTTTCTTCCTCCAGCTTTGATTTTATCAGCAGTGGGATTTGTTGAGGTCAGTCGTATCGTACGGAGGCCGTTATCCAGCCAGGCTGCAGTCGCTGCTGCTGAGCTGGCACACTGTCATGGGAACTTTTAGGTTACCATGGAAACTACCATGGCGGATCATTAGGTTCAGTGTTATCGCCCCCCTGTCTTTCTGTCTCCACCTGTTTCCCCCCCTCTGATTTCAAGTTTGACTTAATCCATGTAATCTGTCCATCTACCAGGCTCGCATGGTGCTTGAGCCAACCCCAGCCAACAGATATCTTTTTTTTGTTCTCTAAAATAAGCTGCATGTAGACTTTTTGAAAGATGTTAAGGAAGAAAAACAAACCTCGTATACTCTGCTAAACAGAAAGTTATGAGTAAAAATGAACCTGCGGTGTCCCCAGCCACAATGGAGAAGACAGAAAAGCTGTGTATAATTGGATATAGTCTTTAAAATGATTGGGAGGTATTAAAGAAAGACAAACTCTTTTAATTAACAGGAATAAATTGGCGTTTATTTTACCGGCATTGAAAAGCTGACTAATCCTGCAAAACAAATATTGTCTTCCCAATTATATATAATAAGTGTTTGTTTGGTGACTTGAAAAAAGAAAGAAAAAAAAACATCTGTCAAATGATGAAACCACTGTTGTAGCTTTTCTGGAAAATCCCTAAAGTCCCTGAACCTTCCAAGACATATTGGTTCAGTGATGACAAGATATAATTACAGATTTACGCTCTGCCTTCTTGTTAAAGTAATATATTCAGTGCTACATAAAGAGAATATTACATTACAGAAAACCACAATTACTTCCTGATTACAGAAACAAAAACTAATTAGTTACCTGGAAAAGAAATGTGTTACTCACTTTTAAATGTTTCTCTCAGTTAGGATGCTCTGATAAATTGCACATTGCTGTAACACTGTCTGATGACAGATTCACTGATTAAATTTACCTAATATATCAGATATTTGGAAGCCAGTTGAAAGAGCAGACTCTTAGCCTTTATGTAGTTAAGTTAAGCAGTCATTGTGAATGTCTTTTTTTAAAAAAAAAAATCCACAAATCACTGTTGTGATAAAGGTAAGCTGAGGTTTACTGAAGGTGCATCATAACTATTCCTAACAAAACTTAGAAAATAACATTTTTAAGCTGTTTTCTGCCATGGAGGCAACAGATTTACTGACGCTAACAGTTGAAGGGAGCTGGACAGAGAGAGAGAGACAGTAGCTCTATGACTTTAACTTTATTGATTTTATATTAGCATCAGTGACCGGTGTGTTTCTAACAGTACAGGACAACACAGGGCAGGTTAATTCCTGCTTGTCTATGGTGCTCTGATTCTTGCTCAGTTGATGATCTTTGTCTCAAATGTGTCTTTCTTCAAAAGATAGAGTCATGAAGAATATGAAGGGATGGGTCATTTAGTTTAACTAATTCAGTGAGCCTCTGCCACAGTGAGAGAAGGACTGGGGTGAACATCTGGTATTATGTTTCATCTCTTTAGATTTACTCTCAGAAATTTTGAATAATCCTGTAAATGTATGTGTAACCCTACCCCAAATCAAATGCTTTTCTAATCTTTCTGAGAGCAAAACCAGGAGGCAGCGGTTCAATTTTTACTTGGTAAAATGAGAACTGAACACAACGAAGCTGCTGAACGTGTCTGCGCTAAAAACTTAAAGTTTAGTTTAAACAGTTTGGTAAATTTTTCCCATCCACTTTAATTCTGAGACTATTTTATGCAGTCTATTACATTTTGACTCTTTTATTTGATTTTATTTGCTCCTATTCTTATGCCGCCTCTTTATTAAGGTAAATATATTCGATTTGACTTTGTTGTTGAAATCAGCTACATAAATATCCTGATGAGAGTCAGAGATGGAGGGCAGAAACAGATGCTCTAGTTGCCCTCGGGGGAAAATGCCTCCCTTGCTGTTTCCTCTGGGATCTAATCAGGGCTGTAGGCAGAGGGTGAGAGGCAGTTTAGTTCCAGGTATTACCTCTTCACCTTTCCATCCCTGTTTTTCAGGTTTTCAGTTTTGTTTTCCTTACAAACTGGCTTGAATTTTCTCTTTCAATATGACTCTTGTTTTTGCAGTACTGGTGTTTTCCTTCAGAGTCGGGGGGGCAGCAGTGAGGGATCAGCAGAAATCTGCTGACATCACCTCTCAAGATCCAGTCATGGCTTGACTGGGGGCGAGGAGGGCGGCGAAGAGGGGGGGCAGAGAGGAGGGAGAGAGATACAGAGAGGAGGAGGAGGAGGAGGAGAAGGAGGAGGGAGGAACACAAGAACCAGGCATCAAGAGAGAATACTGCATCCCTCTCTCTTTCTCTTTCTCTCTCTCTCTCTCTCTCACACACACACACACACACACATCCATATTCAGATGAAGTGGATCATGAGGCTTAGGAACACACGCCCACAACAGCAGCATCACTGTGCTGCACCGCAGATAGAGACCAGCCTATGTTCTCATCTCTGACTCTCCCTCCTTTGCTGTTGTTCTGTCTCGTTCGGCCCCATAGACATACACATAATCTCTCCCTCTCGCACACACACACACACACACACACACACACACACAGACACGTGCTGCGGGGAAGATCTGAGTGCTGGGTCGCTGAGCATTCAGATCCCCTCCCCTTCTTCTTCCTTCTGCCTCTCTCTCTTTCACTCTCACTCCCTCTCCCTGTTCACCTTGTCTGTTCCGGCTGTATGGTTTATCGTTGCGTCAGAGCCAAAGGGAGCCAGCGAGCAGCATGCCCGGGGAGAGCACTCACAGATCTGTCCCCGTCAACAAGCATCCAGAGCATGGGGCCGAGGAACCAGGGCTCCCTGGACCAGGTAAGGTCGTCGGTGCTTTGGACGGAGAAAGGAGTCTGTGCTAATTTAGCTATTTGTGACAGGAGGCAGGGACTAGAGCAGCTGCTGAGGACTTTTGTGAAGAGGGAGGAAGCACAGGGAAGCTAAAAGAAGTCAGATATCTCAGATGAAGGACAAGAGTTTCCAGCTTGGTCACTGCTATCTGTTTGTTGACATGTGCGGTCTGAGTAATCTGTGATTCAGCTGCGTGTTTTGCCTCCTCACTAAACTGTATGTTGACTGCTCCACCAGGTCCCAGCTATTAGCATCCTCCCCAAAGCTTCCACCCCGACACTTCAACTCTCAGCATGTCTCTTCATACTCCTCCTCTCAAAATCCACAACATGTTTCTTTAAAGGTGCCTTCTGATATCTAAACGCTGCCCCAGAGCACCCTGCCCCCAATCCTCATCAGACTGCCATTCCCCTCTGCCCCCACCCTAAACCTGGCCTCCTCACCCCGGTGCCTCCTCCCACTAACCCCATCTCCGTGCCACATCTGCATCCACATCTCTCCATCAGTTTGTGGGCAGCAAGAGCCGAGCAGCATGGAGTGGCTCCTCCCTTCCCCCAGCCCGAGCAGGAACATGACACAGCAGCATGGGAGAGCGCTGGAACAGAGAAACACATCCTCTCAAAGGCAGAGACTTCTCCTGCTGCTGCAGTGTGCTATTCCTCATGTCTGTCCTGGGTAATTTAGCTGTGTAATACTGTGAAATAAGTGACCTGCCACAAAGGGAGAGAGGAAGAGGCTTAAAGAAAGTCCTCTACCATGTTTGTATTTTGCATTCATTTCTGCTTTAGCTTTAAATGTGCCGATCTGTTGTTAGAGTTTAGCCGATTGCGCCTCGGACCTTGGCAAAGGATTCATTTGACAGACCGTAGTTACAACTTCGAGCTAGCATTGTGGATAGTGAAAGAAAAATACTATGCATATGTCCTTCAGATATTTATATTTGAAATAAATGTGTCTTTAAATTAGGGTTCGGCAAACTAGAGAAAGAATACAAGGGAGTATATTACACTACTGTGGCTTCACGTTATGGATCAAACTGCACACTGGCTGAAACAGAGGCTCCCCTTGGGGTTGGCGATCCAGCGCTGCAGCCTCTGTGACGCAGCTCCAGTCTGCTAAACTGCGGCCTGCTCCCCGCACGGCGAGGCGGCTGCTCACTTTACCGCTTTATTCAGCTGCAAAGCAAAACACGAATGATGTTGTTTTAGCCTAATGATTATAATTCCTGCTAGATGGGGGGTAATATTGTGCATATTAATTTCGCCAGTTTTCTCTCATTCAGACATATTTTAATTATTGTCTCAGATGCTCGTGGCCACTGAGGCTTGGCGTATATAATTATAGCAAATGCACACTTTCCTGTGCAGATCTGTGACTAGTGCCAGGTTTCAGTCTGCACGGCATGACTCAGCACACACACACACACACACACACACACACACACACACACACACACACACACACACACACACACACACACGAGCACACGCACACGCGCACATTTTGAGCTTCTTGTTAAAGCAGTGATCATTCAGGATCCCTGAATGCGGATGCCTCACCCCAAGCAGGGTAAGACAGGTGAGGGAGGAGAGTGAGGCCTGAAGAGGATGTAGAGATAAAAGGGAAACATGGAAACAAACAAACAGGTGACTTCCATGTCCTGCTTGATGAATCCATGTAGCAGAACTTAAAGCCATTTCAGCGTCAATATTAAGGAGTGATTCAAAGTGAATCATGGAAGGTTCTAGTGGAAAAGGAAACTGACTAGATCGAGCACATATTACGTGCGCGTGTGTATGTGTGCTTATAGTTGGCCTTGAGCTGAGCCACTTGTGTGTATAATGACCAATCAGCATGTAGATTGAGGTCACAGTGGCGATGGCCCAGTTAACAGAGCAAATACAGGTTCTGTTCTGAAGAGAGAGACGCTCACAGTGTGTCTTCTTGGCACATTTAAATGAATCCATAGTTTTATGTCACAGAGTAACCAATTGAAATATAGAGTACTCTTTGATTCGATGTTCTTCCTCCTTCATGCTCTCTTTCATTTCATGCTCATATGCAAAGACTTCCTCCACTCTCTCCTGACCCAATTTCATTCATTCATTCTGACATGTCATATGAGTGATTTCAAGATTGCTGACCACAGTTGATGACATGGGGCAATAATATGGAGTAAAAAGATAACTGTATAGTGAACACTGTTACTGCCCCGGGCAAAGTGTGAATCATGTATGCCCATAAAGAAAGAGGCAGATACGCTCAGGGAGGTAAACACATAGACGAAAGCTTTGTGTTCCCAGTTGTGTCTCCCTTATTCTGTTTGAGGCTCTAAAAGTAAAGAAACAAACAAACAAACCTTCAGTCTCCTCGTTATAATTTCAAGCTTCAGAGGAATATGCACAGCTGAGTTGTGTTTGTTTAAATTAGTGACTGACATTTTGGTGACATTTCTGTAGCTCCCACCGAGTGTTGGATGACAAGAGTGAAGTTCAGTTATGGAGATGTAATATCTGTTGTTTTACAACAAAGGAGCCACATCATATCAAGATTTACTATATTGAGATGACAAAGTTTGCTTATTTTATACATCTGTTAATTTAATATCTAAATCTAACAAATCAATTTTTTTGTTTTTGTACTTTATCTTATTATTTCAGACATGACCAGACACCCATCCACAGACTCCACACCGAGTGACAGTGGCTCCTCGCCGAGTGACAGTGGTTCGAGTCCCTCCCCCAGTACGCCGCAGAAGCGACTCCCAGCATGCACTTCTCCATTTGGACCACGTCTATTTCACGTGACGCCAAGCTCTTCTGGTTCTCAAAGACCTCAACCTGAGGGCTCTGATTACCGCAACCACAACACAAAAAGATTGTCCGGAAAATTAGGTGGCCATGGTCCGTGTGGCCGCCATGTCCCTGTCAAAATGGAGAGAATCAAGGTGTGTGTATACAAATATTCTGTGATGTTCATTGATAATTTGACAGCAGATGTGCTATCTATTTAGTGCTCTACTGATATGGAATTGTTCTGCATGTATAATGTATTATTTGCAGGTCCTGACCGGCTCTGAGGTGGAGAGTGACTATCAAGAAGAGCAGACCATTGACACCCGGGTTGTGATGGGTCAGGAGACTCTGCTCAAAACCACAGAGGCCCAGAAAGAGAATCCTCTGGGAACAAGTGGTCAGGCTATCCCTTTACCTTACATCCCGAGCTTTCCTGAGCCTCAGACACAAGCAAAAGAGACTCTGCTGGAAATCAGCAAAGAGGAAAGCAAACCCCAGAGTCCTCAAAAACAACCCGAGGAGCCCCCAGTCACGTTCCCATCATCTCTTCACAGCCCGCTGTTCCCTTCCTCATCTTCCTCAGAGCTGGTCACAGCAGGCAACAGTCTGACAGAAAAGGAAGAGGGTCAAACCCTCTCTCAGGATGAAGTGCCTTCCCCCTCCTCTTTTTCCGAGCTATCCTGTTCAGTTGCTTTATCCTTCTCTGAGCCGACGTACGTTGTTGACCCACTCCGAGTGGGCGTTCCCTCCGCTCTCGACCCAGACCTTTATTATACCGCCCCTTCTACGCCAATCAAGATGGCTTCTCGCTCCTCGCACCTTAAACATCATTCCTATCCCGGTTCCCCAGCCTGCCCTCTTTCTCCTGGCTCTCCGTCTGACAGCGAGGACCTGTGCTCCCCTCTGACCTCTCCTTCTGGTTCTTATATTACAGCAGAGGGAGGCAGCTGGGCCTCTTCTTATACATCTTCCACTTCTCCCTCCGCTTCCCCCAATCTGCTCCTCACAGAGGAAAACCCCGAAGCTCCTGCTTGTTTTGTGGGCTCTCTATCAGAGATAGGGGATGAAGACGGAGAGGAAAAGGGCAGATCGAGTGCAGAGCGGGAGGAGGAAAGAGCAGGGAATTTCTGCCTGTACCACCCTGAGGATTTTGCTATGACTTCCCGGATAGGAATAACCGATTCAGTGATCCTTGAGGAAGAAGAGGTTCGACAAGGGGAAGAGATCAGTATTTCCAGGGAAAGTTGTCGTCCATTCTGGGTGACAGAGGATAGGTCCCCTCTGAGGAGCAGTTGCAGCAGTGACTCCCAGGAGGACGGCGGAGAGTCTGAAAGTTCTCTCTGTCCACTGGAGGAAGCTGCTTCAGGGAGAACGGAATATCCTGGACCTGTAGAGACAGGCTTGAGACTGCAACTGAAAGCTTGCATACCAGAAGAACATTACGGACAGATCGATGCTCATCAAGAACTTCCCTCCACAACACTGACTCCTGACTCGGAGAGCATAACAATGGCTGCATCTGGCCTTAGCCCTGAGTCAAATGTCCTCCCTCTGGATGCCTTCTGCTCTGGTGCCTTTGATAGGCTTGGCCCAAGTTCTTTCATACTCTCCCAAGCAGCTTGTGCTGATGCTATACCAGAGGAGGAAAGGATGATCCCCGCTTCCCTCATCTCCTTTCCTCTCCACACCAGCCTCATCTTTAAGGCTGATTCAATGGAAATCACCCTCTTTCCAACAGAGGACGAAAATGAAATAGACGTTCATGACAGTCGTGAAGGGAAGGATGTGGATGCATATGCAGCCGGGGAGGAGGAGGCAGATGTGGAAGATGACGACGACGACGATGATGAGGATGATGATGATTATGATTATGATGATGATGAGGACGATGAGGATGATGATGAAGGAAATGTAAATGCCAATGGTGGTGCTGACAGCGATGAAGAGGAGAAAACTAAAAAAGAGGACACTGATGATCACGATGAGGCGGGTCAGGAAGGCAAAGTAGAGGTGAAAGTTGTAGAAGAAGTGGAAGAGCAGGAAGAGGATGATGATGATGACGACGATGACGACGATGATGACGATGACGACGATGATGACGAATGTGACAGCAAAGCTGTCGATGATGCCACAGATGAAGACAGCTCAGCATCGTTTCTTCCTTCACTTTCAGAAACATCTATTAATGAGGGTTTGGATGAGTCTTTCTGCTTCCAAGATGATACTGATGACTCCCTAGATTCTGCATCATATAATGGGGAGGAAGACGAACGTTTATACAGCACAGAGAGGCATGCACAATCACTGGAACCAACCGTGGAAAATGGATATGATCTGAGTGAAGCCAAGTCAGGAGCTGAACAGGGGTCCACCCTTCCTACAGCTCAAACTGAACCTTCGCACACACAACTAAACATGGACGAAGAAATAACAGGTCCTTCAGAAGTCACTGCTGAACAGCCCAGAAGCAGCAGTGTGGAACCCAAACCTCAAGATGGACCTAAGAATCATGAATCTCAATCAGGCTGTGAAGGAGAATCCCCCAACGAGGCCAGTCACACAAAATCTGTGGATATGCAAGCAGGGCAAGACGAACCAGTGGATCAGGACAAACTTTCTGGTCCATCACAGGGGAAGTCTTGTCAACCAGAACCTCAAAGCAACCCGCACAACTATAGAAAAGAAAGCGAGACAATAGATCAGGGTCCTTGTACAAACACTCCTGAAGAGCCCAAGAAAAGTCTTTGTGTTACCTTTCCTACTACACCTGCAGTCATTCCTGCGTCAGCGGATCCTGATCCTGAGCCCCACACTCTTCCTTCCTTTGACCCTTCTGTACAGGACACGGCAGGCCCGAAGAGCTCACTCCCCTTACAAGAAGTGTCAGAGGAAAACCGCCTGCGCTGTGGGTTTTCAGGAGATGAACCCACAAAAAAACCTGAGAGGGACTCGTACAAATTGCTCATAAAGCCACGTCATTACCACTCTGAAAGTCAAAGAGCAGTCGGAGCAAGTAGAGTAGCTTTATCTAAGGCTTTCTCAACTAAATATGATGTGCAAATTGGGGCAGAGTCAAGTTTTCACACCGACGTGGAGTTCGAACAGAAGAGTGGGTCTGATCCAGTTGAGTGTCGAATCACTGAATCCGGTCCCTCTTTAAAAATGGTCACAGCTACAAATGACTTGAATAAAGGGGTTCTTCTTCTGTCTTGCCCTAAAGATCCTAGTCCCAACCTCAGCAACATCCCTATTTCTGCGACTCCAGAAGTGATTTCAGAACTTGCTGACAATCTCATCTTGACCTCTGAACAATGTCCTGTTGACTGTGCTCAGGAGAACCTGAGGGAAAACACCCTGAGTACCGATGAGGGGGCGCTAGGAGCTGTTGGATCCCCACACTCGCCCCTTGCCATTTCACCAAAAAGGGAAAACTCTGAAACAGAAACAAGCAGAGAGATGGGCCCTATAGCCGGGGCATGGTGTGACACCAGGATGGGACTGGGGTTCAGTCTCGGGTTGGGTTCAGGGTCTGAATTTGGCGTGTGGGGGGCAGGTGAATCTCTCTCACTTTCCATGGGGAAGAGATACAACTTAGAAGCAGAGAGCCTGCTCATATGTGACGCAGAGGGCCAGAGCTCACAGACAGCTATGGTTCCCAGTGAAGAGTGCAAAAACTATGATAATGTTTTGAGTTCTATTTTGATGAAGCAGATGACAACAGTCTGCATGGAGAGAAGGACCGAAGGGCTGACGATGATTTGGTAGGAGAGGGAACTGGCGAGTCCAATTTGGCCCGTTGGAAGTCTATTGAGGAGATTTCAGAAGCAGGAGGAGGAGAGGATGGAAGTTCCAGATTTCCAGAGGATGATGTTAGCAATCTGAATCCAGACAATGAATTAGAAAACACTGACACACAAATGCAAGATGCTTGGAGCAGTTCTAACAACAACAATGACTCTACTTTTAACTCCTTGGAAGTAAGCTTGTATGGAAGCCTCAATGCTCTGTCAGAGGAAGTAAGACACCAGAGTGTGAGCGTCAACGTTAGAGAGTCTGTATCCAATATTCCACTTGAAGAGATGCCAACTCATGTTTCAGATGCAGTTCCTGATGAAGGACAGGAACCAACAGAGAGCTCCAAAAATCAAACGTCAGAAGCAAGGCAAACACTGTTCTCTGAGGATGTCTGTGGCACCTCAGCTGAAACTGAAATAAACGACGATTCACCAGAAAAAGCTGAGTCAAAATGTCATACGAGTATAGAATGCCAGCCAGTCAGTCCAGAGAGTGGAATGTTTTCTTTGCTACAGGGATCCTTTGGATCCTTCACTCCTACATGCAAACCTGATTACAGCCAACAAAGAAGAGCTTCTGAAGACAAAGTTAAAAATGTTTGTCAGTCAGAGACAGTGATGGTGAAGCCTCAGACGGAAGGCCAAAGACAAAATGAAGTCTGTCATGTATCTGACAGAATTGTAGATCAACCAAAGACTAAAGATGCCTTCAGTGGACATCCGTGTGTTGAGTGTAACTCAGGGGAAGAGGAAGAGGAAAAAGTGGGGGGAAATGCAAAAAACAGAGGTGAAGGAAAAAATAAGAAGAAAAAGGGGAACAAATCTCTCTCTGCACAGAAAGACCCCGAGCACTTTGGCTGTCAAACGCCTAAGGGGGGATTTTGCACAGATTCTCCAACTAATACAAAGAAAGGGAGGAGAGGCAAGCAGAACAAACAAAGGGAATCTCAGTCAGACAGTCATGCTGACTCCAACCTTGGAAATATTGATGATCCAAAGAAACCCTTTTGTCCATTAAATGCCGCAGCAGACGAATGGCCAAAGGGGATCGCTAACGGTTCTAAAATCCAGACGGTCCACAATGCAAACAACAACTTGTCATCATCAGACTCTCAACAGGGAAAATCTGCAACGGATAAAGTCACTTCTGCTTTACAGATTCAGAAAGTTGTTAATTCTTGCCCTGATGTCAAAAGTCTGTGCCATGGACACAGCAGCTCTGCTGTGTGTACCACAGATAACCTCAATATTGTGAACGCAATAGACCAAGACTTACAACAGAAAGAAGAAGTGCTTGATAACAGACCTTTGTCTGTTAGTCACAGAGGAATCACAGACATTAACGACAACAATATAGATACTAACCCTGACACATCCGCCCACAGCAACACAGAATACTCCCTGAACCCCCATTCATCCACAGCGTCTCCTATTTCTTCCTCTTCGTCATCCTCTTCTCTACCTTGTGCCTCAACAGAGCCAGAAAATGATCTTCCTACACCTGTGCAGGAATCCCAACCTGTTCTCTCAGCTCAGCAGCAATCCTCACCGTCCACGTGCCACACGAACCCCGCCTTTTTCTCCATCTCCTCCAAGACCCAGGCAGCTGCTCGTTCAGGATATCCTGACAGCTACTTTCAAGACTTCACCGACATCCTGTCCACGTCAGCTACACCTACCACAAGTGTCTCTACACCCTCACTGTCCACTGCCATGCCGTTAAGCTTGTTCCAGGCCAACCAGAGGTCCCTTTCACCCGGATCAGGGACTCAGGAGTCTTGCCCTCAAAGCCAGTCATATTCACAGATTCAGGCGAATGTCGGAATCCCCCCTCAGAAGCAAATCAAACAAGTTCCCACGTGGAGTCCCCAAGGCAGGTGCAGAGGTAAGAAAACAATTATTGTTCTATTGACAGCACAGCCGAATATACACCGACAAATCATTAACTCTGTTGTAGCTTGGTTTTTGGTAGCAAGGTTAAGTGGCTTTGTAAAATGGAATTGCTATTAAAAATAAATCTGCTACTATTTCACTCTAGTCTGTTTTCTGCGAGTTTGAAGAAGAATATGAACTTTCTAATGTGTGAGTAATACTGCATGTTTGCTCTGCAAGGTCCGTGCCTGGCTGAAGAAGAGACTGACAGTGAAGATGATTGTGCACCACCTCGACACAGTCAGCGGTCCCAGCCCAGAGGAAGCAGAAATGGATCATTTCACAACGTCTGTGGTCCCAACAATCAGCAGGAAACTCAGTCCTTCTCTTCCCGTCACCTCTCTGACAGACACTCAGGCTGTCCAGTCAGCCACGGCCTCAGCATTTCTGAAGAGATTGATCTGTCATTCAAAAACAACAGTGAGTTTCATTTTTTAAACCTACTATGGAGAATCTTACGTTTGGTATTTATTGAATCATCCCCCTTTTTCTCTTTCTACTTTACTGCTCTACTTTTTTATGTGCATTTCCTTATCCAGGTTCAATCCTGGCTTCCTGTAATGAGTCTGAGAGTGAAGGGTCAGTGCCTGAGTTAGAAGAGCCAGAGCCAATGAGACCATCTGAGCCACAGGTGAGTCACTTCACCTGCTTTTATTTTTCTCTTTTATGTAAATCTCACCCTTCAATCCATGTTGAATGTAATATTCTATCCAATCTTCTGTGCTCAATACCATGATACTCGTACACTGGTTTCACAGTGGGAGTCTCCTTGCATGCCAACAGTTGAAAAAAAGAAAGAAGAAAAACTTAGCAAAAACAGGGCTCTGATTCCTTTATATTTCATGCTTTTTGTTTAGCTGATATTTCTTTGCACAGTCACAATATCAACAATGACATTCAAGGTTCTGTGGCTCTTTCTGTTTGGGATTTAGCTGTGGTGACTGTTGTCCTAGTTTACTGTTTTCATCATCTTTTGGCAAACTACTGCTTCTTTGAAAAAAAAAAATTGCTTTTTTCTTCGCTCAATGAAGAAAAACAAAACAGAAAAACAGTCATCCTTAGCCAGAATTTCATTAGAAGAAAATGAACAAGTCAAACAAGGTCAGTTATGCATTTCTCCATCCATCCATCCATCCATCCATCCATCCATCCATCCATCCATCCATTCATCCATTGTTAAAATGAGCTGACTGATTTGCTTTTCCTCCTTACAGTCCATTTCCTCTGCAGATGAAGGAATGAACAGACCAAAACAGAGCCGCAGTGAGAAAAAGGCGCGAAAGGTCAGTCAACTGGCTAAACATGAGTGATTGGAAAACATATAGTGGCTAACGATTTGAAAGATATATATAGATAATAGCAAAGTGTGGATTTTCTAAAAATCATTCCAGAAAATATCAGTGCTGAGGTTTTGCTGACTCTCTGCTGCTGTTTGTGTATGTAGGCCATGTCTAAACTGGGTCTGAAGCCAGTCCACGGTGTGACCAGAATCACTATTAGGAAGTCCAAGAGTATCCTGTTTGTCATCAGCAGACCTGACGTATTCAAAAGCCCTGCATCAGACATCTATATCGTATTTGGAGAAGCAAAGGTAAGTGGGTTGGTCGGCCTTTCATTTAATTGAATGTCAGTACAGGTTCACGGTTTCCTCTTATTCAGTCCTCCCTTCTCTTTTTCACTCCTCAGATCGAAGACCTGTCTCAGCAGGCTCACAAAGCCGCTGCAGAAAAATTCAAGGTGCCTGTGACTTCCTCTCCTTTAACCCCGCCTGTCCCACCCAGCCTCACCATCAAGGAGGAGAGTGAGGAGGAGGAGGAAGAGGTACTCGTTCTCTACTATTGTTTCTGAATATGTCTGCACGACTAGAGCTGTCAGTACCTATTATGTGGAAGAGAAAAGATGGCGAGGTCGTCGTTTGAAAAGCCTTATCTTTGACTGTTTCTCTTTTTCTTTCCGCCCATCAGGTGGACGACGGAGGTCTGGAGCAGAGAGACATCGAGTTGGTGATGGCTCAGGCCAACGTGTCACGAGCCAAGGCCATCCGTGCACTAAAACACAACAAGAATGACATTGTCAACGCTATCATGGTGAGGAAGGAGGGAGAGAAAGAGAAAGAGAAAGAGGGATAGAAGGAGGGAGGGAGGGAGGAAGGGGGGGGACAGATGGTGAACAAAATAATGAGTCATAGTCGACAAGCAGGAAGGGGGGAGAAAGAGCAGAGGCCAGATGACAAGTAAAATTTCTCCCCAGTAACTGAGTAACCTCTACAGTTCTGTAGGTCATCGATACTGGAGTGTTGCCACTAGATGGCAGCAGCAACCAACCCTGAGGTTACTGCAGGAGTCTTCAAGTGACGCAGATTCATTTCTCTTCATGATTTGGTGTAAAACCTCATGAAGGTGATTTAAGATGAGTGAAATAGCTCAAACTCTCAGACATCAAATACATTTGCTCCCTTTATTAATTCATCTGTAGTCGATGGAATGAAACAAGTTCAAGTTTAGATGAGGATTTGTTGTATTTTTGCAATAATGTGAATAAGATTAGTGATGAATTGATTAATTCAGCTTCATCTGTCAGCTCTAAAGCATTTTTATTTTTCTCTTTTACTTTTCTGCACCTCTTTCTCATAGGAGCTGACCATGTGAGCGATGAGGACAGTGTCACATCCGACGACTCCCCTTTTCCAGCCTAAAAAGCCTAAATACTACTGACTCTTCTGTATCGCTGCTAATGTATGTTGCATCCTCCCCTCAATATCTGCTAAATAAAGTCTGTTCTGATGTCGGCTCTGCTTGCCATATGCAATTGAATTTATACAAATATTTTCAAATTCTGTAGATATTCTAACTTTATTCAAATGTAGAAAGTAAGCCGTGTCAGTGATTCCCTTGCGGTGCGGCAGAGATCACGGTGGAGTCGAGGCTTTGCATGCTCTGCGGTTCTCAAAATTATATTTGCAAATTTTCAAGAATACTCCAATAAGATATGTTGTGGGAAAAAAGAGTCATGCTTTTGTATTTTTATAAAAGTGGGTTTGTTCACCACCACTTCACTTCTCTAGGTTATAAATTGAACATAGGGATTGGCAGCCTTTTTCAGAGGCAATCTGGAGAGCTTGGGGGGAAATATGTTTGGATCCACTGGCGATGGGAGTGTTTTGGGTAAAATGTAAAAACACGTCATTTTAATATTAATGAGTAAGATTTTTTCATTTGAGCATTTGCTAAATTTTGCATCATACTTTGCAGCATGTTGGGCAGGTACTGCTAAATTGTTCCAGCTTTGAGCATGTTCTCTTACAGATATTTATATGCACACTTACAGACATACACATAAGGTTAAATAGTGATGCTGCATTGCTGGGAGGTGTGAGTGTGTGTGGTTGTGTGTGTGTGTGTGTGTGTCCCTGTGCTCCCTGACCTACATCTGCCGATGGGCAGAGCCATCAGAGGAGATCAGACCAAACCTCCTGCATGAAGCAGTCACAGAAGATAAATGGATGTATGATCCGATGCCACAAAATGTAAGAATGTTTTAACTTTATTGTATAAAACCATCTGTAAAATTACACAAAGAACTGCTGTCCTGGACAATTAAAAAAGCAATGTCATAAATGTACACAAAGCATGTCAAGCCTTCACATACTACTCAGACAAAAAACAAACCATTGAAAGCAAACTAGTAGTTCATTGTGTGAAAATATTATTTTTAAAAACCATTATGAATGATTGAAATACTGCTAAAGGTAATGAAAACAACCATCAAAGGAACAGTTTAGATTTCACAAATAAATCAGCCAGCAGAATTCTTTTAGGCATGTTGAATGTTAAAGTAGCATCTTAGAAAAATCTTCATTTTTATTTGTATGGCTCTCTCCTGGACAGGAATTGGTGCATTCCTGAGTATTCTTCATTGCAGTTCAGACAGTCTGCCTCTCCTGAAAACAAAAATAAATTCCTCTGGCCCCTGAGTCAAGCCGAGGGATCAATACTGCATTAGGAGCTGGCGAGAGGCTGGAGGACATTATTCTCAAAGTGTCCCTGGTTCGTAATATTCCCAGCCGGAAAGTATCTGGCCACCACAAAGGAAGAGCCATCGGACGCCGTGGCCTTGCCGACACCCAGCTGTTTGGTGCTTTTCCACACCATTGCTGTGAAGTGACCTGTAAGATGAATGAAAAGAGGGATGATGAACTGAAAACGTGAAGAAGACATCTGAAAGCAGGGAGATGAAACAGGATTAAGAAATAAAAATGCTCTGTTAGGAGGACACAGTTGAAACTAAGTACACCTCATTTTAAATTCTTCTAAATATTTACAGACATGGGAATTTTAATACCTCTCCGTGTGCTTTGTACATTGTATCTCCTTCTGCGACATTCTGAATACTTTGAATGAGTCAGTGCAAATCACTGGACTGACCTACACGTGATCTGCTTCATTTGTGATAAGCCAACTCCCCGAAGTACACACTCACGCACGCACGCAGTTGTCTGAGGCTATGGGAAAACATCTGAAGGAATTAATGCAGACTGACAGGCTTAGGAGTGATACAGAAGATTATGCTTCCCTCTCGGTTTCCCCATAGCCAGTCACCGAGTCAGACAGTCACACGCTGGCTGAAATGTGACCCCAGTAAGAATAACAAGCCTGAGAACGAGAAACTGAGAGCAACTGACAACGACCGGCACCGAGTAACAGATAAACTAAGATTTAAAAGAGATGTGTTGGTGAATCTCACCCGTGCCAGAGGAGAATCCAGGACGATTGAAATTGTACTGTTTCACTTCGTCATACCAGCGGTCCGCCACATCTTTCCCTGCACGAGCACGGGACAGAAAAGCAACTTAAAGGACAGTCAAATCAGTCACCGGACGTTCTTATTAATCAGACTAATAGCGATGTAAAGAGACAGCATCCTTGAGTTACAGATCCCCCTTGGGCCCAAGTTGTTTACAGCGCTGCACTTTGTGTCACCCGCTGCTGCAGTGTAGATGTTTTATGAATCACACTGGCCTGTGCTGACATATTTCTGCAGTGACTCATGGTATCTGAAGTGAGAGGGGCAAAATAGGTCCCAGCTGCTCATTTACAGGCACTGAGAGTCGGGATCAAGCATTTATTCTAGAGGTGATAGACTAAACTATCGCATAGAGGAATGCGTCTTATTAGATTTTCCATCTTCTCTTTGTGGACCGGAAGAAGCACATGAGTACAGTGAAGCTTAGGCAGACACCACCCGTCATTAAAAAGCTGACCTGCAGTACATTTTTACTAAAGTATACATGTAATCTGAGTACCTGACTGGTCATAGGAGGCCCAGGCCAGATTCTCTCCGCAGCTCCCTCTGCTGGACTCAACACTGTGTTTCAGGATCCGCGTGCTGGCCAGACTCTCAGCATAACTGTGGACGGAGAAAGTTCCACATGTTGGTTTCAGTCATTTTGAATCCTGCTTCGTTTCCATTACATACAAGTCATCCTCTTAAGTGGTTCAGACAATTAAATATGTCTATTATATACAATCAAATATGTATCTCGTATGGAATACAAACAGAAGTTAGGTTTGGTTGGAATATTTACTGTAACTGTTGAGTTAAAATACACTACATAAGCACGATAGCTGCAGGTATGTAGATTTAAACATAAACTGTGTTTAGAAAAACCCTGAGAACAAAACATGATGTGTGAAATAAATCATCACTAATTTCAAATACTTTCAAATTCACCACTCAGTGTTCTGCCGCATGTTTTCTGTTGGTCCACAAATAGAATCAAAAGCAATAAATTCACTTCATTTCAAACACCAGCCTACCCAGAAATGTCCCTGTGCTCCAGATGACCAGTCAGTCCCCGGTCTGCCAGGAATTCATAAACACAAAACGCTCGGAGCTCATGCACTGAACAGCCTGTGTGATGTTATGAGACGAGCAATTCAACCTTCACCAGGTCTTCATGCTGCAACGTGTTCTCCACACATCAATTTAATGAAAAAAAAAAAAAAAAATCCTCCAAAAATACTTAAAAATAAAAATCTGGGTTTATATTAGACAAATTAAAGGTCCATAATTTGATATCATTCAATGGATTTCTGATAAAAAGTTTCTACATTTTCATGCCGACAGGGCTTCTAAATGTAGAGATGCCATTTTTAATGGGAATAATTTCAGCCTTTTCACTCAGAGACTGCTTTAATGAAGGGCTGTGTGACTGACTGTATAATATCTGAGCTCTGCTTTGCAAAGACATGACAGTGAAGACGAACGCTGGTGGACATTCAGCAGGAACGTCAGAATGAATGCAATAAGCAGTCTCTTCTGCTCTCCATCATCTACCTAGAAAACGTGTTAATCTTATTTTTTTTTAACATGTGCATATCTAATTTTGACAATTTCAGAGCAGGCAGACTCGGAGCCCCACTGTGATTTCTTCTCGTAACCAATTTAACAGTAACCTACTTAGAAATAGACTCCAAGTGAAGGAAGGCAGAAACTAAACTCTGAACAGGCCTTCAGTTTAACGCCTCTTCTCATATTTTCAATTTGAAAAACCTTTGAAAAAGAAAAAGATGTGACTGAAACTATAAGTAATTTCACAAACTAAACACAGGAAAGATTTCTAAAATCTACTGTAGTTTTTTTTCCTTCTAAAAAGGAAAAGAAAGATTTTGATCTTCTGAATTACAACTGTTGTTCTGTTATGTTTTCAATATATGTAGAATCTTAGACAGACATCTTATATAGAAATATCCATGAGCCATCTCACCTGAGATGAAACTGAAAAGCCTTTCATGTTCCCACAAAGAGATTCTAAACGCTACAACACTGACAGAATGTGAAGGATATCTCCTTCCATAGAGGTGTAGATTTTCTGCATTGAAGTCATGGTTACTCATAAAAAAAGGAATCAGAGAAAGCATTTCTCAATTAGTCGTTGAGAATCTTAAAGCAATCTTGCATTAAATGATTCAGGAGTAAAGAGAACAAGCCTGAACGAGTAAACAACTCCTCAGCTATTACTGTGCTTCAGCTGCTTCTCTATATAATTACGTTTATGTCACATAACACGTTAAAACCCCGGTTTGCAGTTGTTTTGCACCATCAGACATACTTAAGCAAATGGAATGAAAGGGTAATATGCATGAGGGCTTCCTTTCTGCAGTTTCGCACAATACTGAACAGGTTTATATAATTAATTTCCACAGCTTCTCCCATTGTAATAGTTAGAAATTAAGCTTCTTTTTAGATTAATTCGAAATAAATCACTATGCAACTGCAATTAGTGGTAAATAAATAGTCAACAGAAAATGTGATCACAGCCAAAACAGACGGAACACCTGAGAGGCGATGTTACATTAAGTGGTAACTGCATTTGACAGAGCGAGCTGTGACTGTCACTGTGATCCAGGGCGGTCTGACGACGACTGCTATGTGGAGTCCCTGCTAATTAGCTTTCTAATTTGATCTGTGAGTGCATGAACCCACCGGGCAGCCTCTCTGCTTAACTTGCTGCTCAGCTTCAGCGGAGGAGCCTGGTGCTTCTTTCTGTATTCGTTGTGGCAGCGCAGCACCTCCTCGGCAAACTGCTTGGAGGCTGAGAGACAAGACGGACAGAGGCAGCAGGAGTGAGACAGCGTTCGACAAAAAAGACATGTAATGAAGCAAACGCCGGGCCTGCAGACAACCCAACCTACAGTCTGAAGTGACCTCAGACAGCGAGCGTGAAATTGGTGACAGATGATGGAGCAGAAAACGTCATTCCACACCACCAGCAGCCACCCTCACCCCCACTGCCTGGTGCCTATCACTCACTGGCCTTTTCATAAGTCTCACAATCTCTCAAGCACTCACACAATGGGGACATTCAAATAGTTCCACAGAAACAATAGATGCTGCCAGCATCCCTCTCCCACGCTGCTTGACAGGGGACAAAAAGCATGGACGAGAAGCAACAAATAACATTAAAGTGAATGAAAATGTGATAGACAACTCTTATCTGATTTCAGATAGCAACGCTGACAAACAAGGAAGTATGAAACATGTGCAAGAGGCATTTGAGGGGGCAAAGATCTAACTCGCACAACAATCAGAGGTAAACTCCTCAGGGTGCAGAAAGCACTTACCTGATTTTCCCATGGTGCTGACACAGGAAGCCTTCAGTGAGAGCACTAACAAGCTTTGCTCGGAGTGAAAGCAGCTTCTGCTCTGTCTTGTTTTCTGTTTCTCTTCTGTCTCTTCTCTTTGGTGCAGTCTGTAACTCTAGGGTTCTCAATCAGCTCTTCATGTGTTTATCCTTTCTCATCTCACCCTGAATTCAAAGATATTACACCAAGTTCCCCCTCAGCTATTCATCCGGACGTATCTTCCATTGCACGGCATGCTTCCTCCTTGAGTTTTGTTTCACTTCATTTAAAGAAACCTTCCTGCTGTTTGCCTTGCAGACTCACGCCCTGCCGTCTGCATGCCCTGCCTCTATCTTTATGACCCAGAGACGCTCACACCCACAGCTGCCTGTGCATTCCTCCAAATGAAAGGGGAGCCCCTTCACTCACGGCTGACATCAGCTTTGAGACACATCTCCATATATGGCTTCAACAGTCGCTTTTCTGCTGGTTTCTTGCTGAGGAAAACCCAGCTTTATGTGAATGAGACCGTGGTTTCTTTTTTTTTTTCCTTCCCCCACACTGGGATTCTGCTGCAAAACTATTTAAAGTGCTTTGCAAGAACTTGGAAATACATCTAAATAAAGCAATGAAGGATGCATTGGGCATCATTAAAAAGAAAAGCCAACACACTAAAAGCCACCCTCAGTTTGATCAATAATGTCTGGCCCACGAAATAGTTCTTAATCCTCCGCCCACCTGAAGAAGAACGACTCCTGAACCTCCCAACCGGATGAAGCAGAAGAAAAAAAAAACATGAATGATTGAGCAATATACCTGCTGCGTCTTGCACACATATGAGCTCCTTTTCTTCCCATTCAATGGCTGAGATAGGTGATTCAACAAAGAAGACTCTGTATTTAAAAAAAAAAGGCCGGAATAAGTTGACGTCATGAATTACCTCACATTTTTCCATTACTCAGCATTTGAAACAGTGTCTGCACTCTTTGCACGTGGCTGCAGCGCCTGAAAAGAATGGATGCCTGAGAAAAGCCCTCTTATATCTAAATCAATAGGACTTCACTGTGTTCGTACCAGAGCTGTGACAAAACCTCAAGTGTAAATACAAACGCTGACTCGAGATCTCCAAGTGCTGAGTGACAGTTTATGCCTTCATTGTTGAGCTTGAATGAAGCAAGGTCACGACACACACACACACACATTAATATCAATCACCACTAATGCACACAAACTGGCGTCGGGCTGTTAACTGAGACTCAACAGTTACTGAGCGGAATGGAGAGAAAATGATGACTTTCTAGTTTTTACTGAGCTCCTCACGTGATGTGGGGGGCAGGGACCTTTCATTAATTTCTTTCATCGGCCATTTCAGTACAATTACCACAATGTCACTATAGAAATTAAAGAAATAAACCTGCAGCACATTTTGAACAAAGATTCATTACAGGAATTCACTCGGAGAGAAATCAAACAACTATTTGCTTTCTCACTGTATAGATAGATAAATAAACAAATAAATAAATGTTCCACTTTGTGACTGCTCAAGATGCTGAAGCAGTTTGTTTTTCTTGTTTCGTACCACTAAGAGTGATGAGGATTCAATTGTTGAACAACCAGAAGTTGAAAAGAAAAGCAGTTTACAAAGAGGAATCAATAAAGCAAGATTGAAAAAGAACAAAAAAAAAGCCATTGAACTGAACAATGAAAATGTTTATTTCCTCTTAGTAGTTCAAATATTAAAGGGAGACCGGCCTTCAGCTTTTCACCTGCCCAGTGTTAGACCTCTGTACCCTCTATGTGCCAGAGAAATAATTCTTGTATCCACATCAGATTTTACCGATAGCAAAGCTTTCCTTTATAAATATACACACACACACACACACACACACACACACACACACACACAAATCAGTATTGTCAACATTCTTCTTCAGCTGGTTTTTAATTAAGCAAATACTCAAAGATGAAAAGCATATAAATACATCTGTATACCTATGTGACCATGTTGTGGAGCCAGGACTCATACTGCTGTGTAACCTGACTGAAGAGAAATCTCATGAGTGTTTTCTCTGTGCAGCAGTTTGTGTTTTTGCTTTCCTGGCAACCGATGCAGCTATTCATGCTGGCAATACGATAAATCATTATCCCGGGAAAAGCATCATAAATGAGTCAGCTTCCACAATGAGCGTCGGTTTGCAATAAGGATGAGGTCTAAAAGGAAAAGTCTCCTCTGAGGTTGTGTCTGTTTCAATCATGAATCATCATTTTAAACAGGGAAAGAACCAGAGAGTTTTTAAGAGGGGGCATGGGGTGTTACAGAGAAATGGAAATTGAAGTGGCTGTCACTCACATCTCTCTTTAACTTCCACGCTCCTTCAGAGAAATAAACCATGAATTGCTCACTTATTGTAATTATTTTTTTTATCTGGTTGAGTGAAATGTTAGGAGGGTGGACTATTTCATGCACAACTGTGATAATAGGTTGGACATGTCCCCCAGGAGCACATGGGGGAGTAATGATCAGCTGCTTGCTTCTTAATGAGAAGGGTATGGGTTCTTGGCTGAGGGTTGAAAACTTTTTTGTTTTCAAAGAAAACACAGAGAATCTCAATGTGATTTTAAAACCACAGGTTTGAGTTTCACTTTTACAACAAAAGATGAGTGAAAACTTTCCACAGCTGCCCTCTCACGCCCCATTAGATTCTGCCTTTGATTGAAAACATGTGGTGATGGAAACCCCAGTTTCAATTATGTTTGATGAGACATGCTGTTGAGAATCACTGTAACACACCAGAGTGATCCACCAGTACATGCAGATGATTTCAAATCATGATTATTATGGTGGACTAGAAGGGAGGGAGACAAAGTTTGGGCTGATTAAATTTCCTGTGGGATTTAGGCACCAGTTTTATTCCACCGCGTTTTAATTAAAGACATTAAAGCTGTATTTCCCCCGAGTGATGTTTTTTTAGGTGCATTATCTCCTCCTGCCACACGGTGGGACTGTTAACAAAGACACGAAACGGGGACGTGGGGAAATATTAGTCACACTAAAGTGCAACTAATGGCACCCTGGTTTCATAATATGAGTGGACATGATGAGATTCATGTGAAAAGTCAAGCCACTTGATTTCTCATTAGTCGGATGGTTCCATCGTAACACATTGATTTCTCCCTCCCCTCCTCCTGCCGTCTGCGTGGAGATGGGCCTGACAGCTGGAGGAAGACATTTACATAGTGGTCTCAAGATGCAGGAACTTTACAGTGCTGCATCTTAATTTTTTTTTTTTTTAACTTATTGAGATATTCGTGTAGTGTGTGTGTTCGGTGTGTGTCTATTTATAGCAGGGTGTGTGTCTTTGAGTGGAGGCTGGTTGTAGGAGGGGGGGGGGGGGTGGTGTTGTAATTTATAGAGATGCTGCCTTTTAGAGGGGCAGGACAGACATTGATCAATGCAGATATTACATCATTTATCTCTGCACATTGGCTGTATCTGCTGTAGTTATTGCTTGGCTCCCCTCCCTGTCTGCTGTGACACTGTTCCTTCGCCTCTCCTCTCCTCCCAATCACTTTCCCCATGTCTCTCATCTCCTCCCTCCAATTCATTTTTTTTTTTTTTTCCCTTTTTCGGCACCTGAAGCCCCTAATGAAAATCTTCCAGTGGATCCCTTATAAAAAGAAAAGAACACTAAATTCTTTCTGGGCCAGAAATAATTTTCCACCCCAGCCTTGACTGCAGTGGATGTGGATTTATGGCTACAGAAATGTGAAATAACTCTAACTGGGGCTGTAAGTGCACTTAGTTGCATATAATTCCTCTTTAGCGATCCCAGGAGAGAGGTGAGGACTTTTTAATAACTCCTTCCATTCACCTCCATCCTCATTAAGAGGTCTAGTTGAGTGAAAATGGAGACATCTACTGAGGGGGTGTTGAGAGGATTGATCTCAGCTGAGAGAAAGAGAAAGTGAGGGGGCTGCACTTTTTCGAGGGAATTGTTGGAATCTCTCTCTCTCTCTCTCTCTCTCTCTCTCTCTCTCTCTCTCTCTCTCTCTCTCTCTCTCTCTCTGCTCCAGAATTTGACACATCAAAAAGCCTTTTATGGTGTCATTAGTGCAACTGTTCCACCGAGGACAAATGATTCTGTGGGTTAAGAGGAGTTAATCACCTGTCAGTCAAACCTCATCAAGCCGCCTCTACGGATGAGGCACTATACAAATCTCATCGTATTTACAGAGCCTCAATTAAGCAGACACTGGCAAGGAGAAACATGCAGAGGGAAGCGAGCGACAGGGCGAGGAGAGGGGGAGGCTGGGAGAGACAGACAGAGGGAGACAGAGACAGTGAGCAGAACAGGACGACTCCTGTCTGACACTAAGCAGCAGAAATGTAAAGTCTTAAAAGGCCATCGCAGTCAATAAAGTTCCTAATGTGCTTAAAGCAATTACTGTGTCCGGAGAGTAACAGAGTGCATGCAGGATATTAACCTCAGTAACCCGCTCTATCTGCTCCATAATTAAATTATCCTCACATCCTCATTCTCATACAGACACACATGCACCGCCCAAACCACACACTCTCACAGCCATGCATTTATGCATGTTCACAGGAAGTGTGTGCTGAACTGTGTGTCAGCTGATATCCTGACTTGTGCAGAGAGGAGGGGGGGGAAATTAGGTGACTGATGATCATGTGCCATCGAGGGAGCCTGAGTCGCAACGCACCTGTTTGACCTTGACATTGATTGACATGTTGTGTTTTCATGGCTTCAATTTATCCACTTGATGGTGTCACTGCTCTCCCAATTTCTGCATCATAATCCAAAATTTCTGACAGTCAAATTATGGGCATGTTCTTGTTTTAAAGAAATGTTTCGATTCCGCTTTTTTGTCCTGCTTTTTTCGTTCTTTAAGTTATTGCCATGCGCTTATTAACCTCCATCAGACATCATTGCAGCCTTGAGCCTCAGTTCCATTAGATAGTCTTCTTTAAAGACTTCACTATGGGCACTAGCAGTCCTTGATAAATGCTCTTTAAAATGAAATCTATTGTTCGCACTTTATTACAATTTCTTCACCATTGTAACATCATTCAGTACGATTTCTCGCTCCAACCTTCTCCTCCATTTAAAAACTGCTTCATGTGCTTGGTGCTATTCAGATGAACCTGCCATGGTTAGTTACTTATTTGCAGAAAATGTCCAAGAAGATGTAAAGGCGAGGAAGGAGTTACAGAAATTCCGGCTCCCTTTGCTTTATTTCTCATAATTTCTATTTTCCTCTGTGCTCTCGGTGTGCACAGATGCTTTATGTAACTCCGTCTGACATTTGGATCTACAGCCTGTTTCTTCTAATCTGAATCCTTCCACACCCTGCAATATTCGGATTTTAATAGTTATGTCCGAGTGGGATAACTAATAGGCTATTCAAGCAGATTTTACGCCATTTAACAGTTGTCATACAAAATGTTATTTGCAGAGCCAGAGAGAAATCTTGACGCTGTAGAAGCTAATTATTGCTTCTGAAAATAACTAACCACCCTTAAGCGTTCTGCATGGCCCCCAGAGGAGCTTTCCTCAGCATCTGGGACAGCTTTTGTGGTTGGGCTGGGCAGCAGGCTAATTTTGTATTTCTAGGCACTGCCTTTCCAGCTTATTTTGCAGTTGCGTTTGTTGTCTGACCTTGCCTTGGGAATGCCAAAGGGTTGCCTTGGGTCAGCTTATAAAAAAAAAAAGCTGTTAACTGTAAGTAAGCTTGTGCTTGTGAATATAAAATGTGACGGTGAAAGGCCTGCACGCGTGTGCGCGTGCACGTGCACGTGCGTGCGTTGGGTCACATTTGTTCGAGTGTGTAGTTGTTTATTATGCTGACGACGTCGTCATTTCTGAGACGAGACGGCACGGGAGTGCAGGCTGTCTGGGAATAAGGTGTTAGGCCATCAGCAGACTGTCAGCCTCACACACACGCACGCTCACATGCATGAATAACATACAACCATCAGCTAGTAAGAGAAGGGTATTTTCTTGCCTGTGGCCTCTGCAAGTCTGTTGCATATGCATGCAAATCCAGGATATGCATTCAGGCCTTTCAATATGAGCAACAATTTGTCACCCTGTGGTGTTTAAGCTGTCACGAGGTACAAAGTGTAAGTATTATGAATTGAGTTTGCACTCTAAATTTAATCAAATCAGCTGCAAACCCAGCAGGAATTACATCTTAAACCACATTACAGCAACTAAGCACTTTTCAAAAATTCATATATATATGTCCTTGAGGTATTTGAATATCACGTGTTAATGAATATTTAATGATAAAAATAGTAACCTCTGAGCAGACTTCATTTTCACACATGCACCGCTGCACAGTGCATTAACTTACTCTGAGTGGTCGCAGGTTTGAAATGATAATATAAATCTGCACATGTGAATCAAGATCTATACTTCACTCTCCTGCTGTTCAGCACTCAGCTCAGTAAGCTGCTTGCCTACCCATGGCACTAAAGTGAATTAAGTAGGAAGAAAGAGCAAATGAATAGCATTGTTGCATTAACAGCATGATGGGTTTTACAAGAATCTCTCAGTAGTATCAAGGAGGCTGCGATCTTTGGCTCCATTATGGTGCTTCTTTGCAAATACAAGGTTTGTCCTCCTGGCCGACGTTGACAATTGGTTTAATTGACTCTGTATCAATGCAGCCGGATTCCACTCATTCTCATTTTCCGTATAAATGTATGGCAGCCATGACATACCTGATAGCCTCACATGATATTTGTTGAAAGCCTCCACATAAAAAAAAAAATAAAATAAATCCAAATACACACCAAGGACAAAATCTCAGTGTAAATAAATTAATCTATACAGCCCTTGTCATGTAATCTAAGAGCGCACTCAGAGGAGTTAAGGCCGAGCAGAAACATGTATAGAGACAAAATTACAAAGCGTTTACGAGGGAAACATGTCCGTTAGCCTTGAGTACTGCCGGCTATAGAGGCGTTTCAGTGAGAGATAAAGTCACAGGGTAGCTCAATGCTGCATGCCTGTGCTGCTAATATCCATTTTATTTGCTTTTGCTGTTCATTCTCTCTCTTTCCGCGGTCATGGATCATAGAAACCCAGAGAGAACAAACAACAAAAAAATAATAATAATAATATGAAGAGAAAAATGCATGGCCATGGCCTTGGGGAATAAAAGGACAGCATGGTAGGGACCATTGCTGTGTGTGTGTGTGTGTGTGTGTGTGTGTGTGTGTGTGAATGAGACATAAAGAAAGGGACCATTTCTTGCAGAACTAAAATGAGGCTGGGGAATTGGATAGAACTCTTTCGTTCAATGAAAGTGGCTCTCTCTCATATTTGCAGGACATATGGGGTGTGAAGCAAAGCTGTTGGATGACAACAGCAGGAGAGGAATGCTCCAGAGCCTGAAGAGTTGACAATACAATCAAGAAAAAAAAATATATATATAAGAAAGCGTCTGCAACTAAGTTAGGGGGGCATCATTTGGCGAAATTGCTTGGAAAACCTCTTAAATGGCGCCGCCATAACTGTAATGAAGAAACTTCTGGAGTCCATTCTGTGGGAATCAGTGCTTCGACTATCCAAACAAAAACATTTCTGGCAAATGCTGAAGGGTAACACAGCATGTTCTAACATGCCAGAGCACAATATACAGTGTCCAGCTCACCTCACTCCATCACTGGGGCCCACAAGTGCGCACACGCACACACACACACACACACAGGCAAGCCAAGGTGGCAGACAGTCAGGGTGGAGATAGATGGAGGAGGTAAATAGGGGTGTCATGACAGTGTGATGGAATGAGGCAGAGGAGAATTCATCCTGTGTTTCCTCTAGCCTCTGTCCCCCGCTGACAGGATCCTGAAATAGGGCCCACTGTGTCTGTATATACCTCTGTGTGTGTGTGTGTGTGTGTGTGTGTGTGTGTGTGTGTGTGTGTGTGTGTGTGTGTGTGTCTGTGTCTGTGTGTGTATGTGTGTTTCTCCTTTCAATGAGCTTCCTATGTTCCTCTCTCCCAGAGTGTTTTTTCCTTCTTTGTGTGTTTCTTGTTAATGTCTTGTGTATCTTCTCAGAGACAGAGTGTGTGTGTGTGAGTGTGAGTGTGAGTGTGAGTGTGAGACCCCCCTGGGGAAAATGAATCTTTCCTGTTCCGTTTTCATGTTGAGCTCTGGTTTGAACTCAACTCCCATTGGGCTGCGGTCAGGAAAGTGTTATTAGATCCCGCAGAGTGTCTGTCTATCCTCTTAGTTGGCAATACCTGGGGTCAATTACCTAAGTGGTGCTTCTGTTACAAAGGTCCTTGTGTTTTTAAAAGCCTGCATTAGAAAGACAGGTTTCAGTCAGTAGGAGATAAATAAACAGAAAAATAACATCATAAGGGAACACTTTTTACAGGTGAAGGACACTGTTTCCACATATTGATGGCTTCTAATACATTTCAGGAAAACTGTTTTAATGTGGTTATGGGCTCAGTTCAGTTTTCACAGTCACAAATCAAATTTTATAATCAGGCAGTGAACCAAAATTCTCTGTATTCCCCTTTTCTGCTCACCCTCTTTCTTTCTTTTTTTCTTCTCTTCACCCTCTCTGTAATTTCAATAAATTATATCTGCTGGCAGACACAGCTATGCCCTCATGGGGCATACATACCAAAAATGCCATCGGTACAGCTGAAAATAAATCTAAAGGAGCTAAAAACGGCAATATATACAAGAGGAGATAAAATAGTAATGCCTCCTTCTGCCCCCACAACGTCAATAATGAAGAGATCAAAACAAAAGTAACACGAGGTGCAACCTGACGTGACCTTTAAACTTCAGGGCTTCAGCTTATGAGGAGACGAGCTTGAATCGCCCCCAGAGATTGAAAACAAGAAAACTCATAATGCACAACATCTTTTCACATTATTACGCAGCAGTGTTAACGGCTGCAATGAACAATAAATAAAAACAGCCTCTTCCAGTGTCTTTTCCACACAGTATCAGGTAAGGCATTCTGTGTAGTCTGCAATTGTAATTCTTCTATACCTGAACAGCAACGTCCTGGAGGCGGGAAATTAAACCACCATGTAGCCTTAGATCCAGGGTATCGCTGATAAAGTTGTAGCATCAGTGCCGCTATGGCTGGTAATTGAACTGTACAACTGATCGAGCCAAATAGAAACATATCTTAATAAAGGGATTAAGATGTGATTCCGGTGTCCTACATATACAAGAAACATGTCCAGGACACTGCTATTGTCCTCTTTATTTCGTCATTTTAATTCAGTCTCTATTACGCTTTGAAAATATTCAGCGAGATCATGATATGAATAAACAAATGCAGGGTAAGATTACTTATTCTGTAAAAGCACATAATTTTAAATCTGAATTTTAAATCTCTCATGAATCAACTGAAAAAAATGATTCTGGGACACGGCATTTCTCCAACCCACTTTTTTTCCCCTGTGGAAACCTTCAAACTACATCCTCCATCCTTTCTCTGACAACACAGTCCATCACTTGTCTAACAGAGAGACAAGTGATGGACTGACACACAGTTACCAGTTAAAACCGCTTGCATGTGTTTAAGTTGTGGGAGTCAAATAGGCAAAACTCCACGCAGCCACAGGCAGAACGTTCAGACTCTACTCAGAAATCCTCTTCAGCCAGAGGTTTCCAAATAAGATCCTCACTGCTGTGAGGTGAAAGCATGAACCACTGGTCCATGACGCTGCCCTCCAGCAAGAAAAAAACGAACAACAGTTGTGGAGTTTGCTTCTGGACCTCTAAATCTGCAGCTGATTCTGTAGGGAATGCTGTGAAAGTGACTCTAGGTTCTGCACAACCAGTCGTTTCTGATGAGGGATATCATAAAATTTGTGTTTTTCGGGAGACATCCTGTCCCTCACCTTCCAACTCTGCCTCCTCCATTTTTCAAGCGCCAACTACAAGCCAACCCACCAGGGACGCACATAGTTATATACTGGCCTGTCAAAAATCAGCCTTTTCGCGGAACGGCCAACCATGTTGTTTGCTCTTGTCATGAAGTGGACAGCTTCAATAGGCAGTGCTGTATAGCTCTCAAGTTTGAGAGCCATGTTCGTGTTTTTTACAGCCCTACAAAATACACAAAAAACATCTTAACATTTGTTGTTTAAGCTCTGTGCGCTTGTCTGCATCTGTCATTCAGAAGTCCGAGCATTTTGAGCTAGTCATGAAACAACTGTGAGTGAGACATTAGTGTAATTCTTGTGAGTTAGTTCTCCACTCCGTCCTCTTTCAACTCTGTTTTGTTCTTTTCCTCTTCTCTGGCTTGTCTCCAGCAGTCTCTCTTTCTTACTGTCCCCAAGGATAAGGACCCTCCCAGTTTTTCACTCACTGAAGCTTGTGTGGAGTAATTAGAATTAAAGTATTAAGGTTAAAAAGGAGGATTTGAGTCTTATTATGATGAAGGAAAACTATAATCCAAACATTCTCTCGTGGGTTTCACAGAATTTCAATGCAATCCACGAAAGCTAAACAGCCTAATGAGTTAATATTGAGCGAAGCTGGGAGCACGGGTGAGCATATGTGCGAATAGGTGTGTGCTTTGTGTGCACGGAGCAGAGCCTTAAGTGAATGGGCCTCATCTATCAGCCTTTCTTTTTGAGGTGAAACTGACTTTTCCTCTCGATTAAAAATGAATGTCCTCGACTCTGCTCTCTGTCACTTCTCCTTGCTTCTGCTATTGCTCCTAGGGTTGCCAACTCCCAGAGATTGAAATAAGGAACACCTCTCGCGGGCAGCTGAAAGAAACTGGGGTTTTGGGGGGTGAAAAACGCATATCTAACAGCATTTTGCCACAGTTATACCTATTACAGACTATAAAAACACATTAGGCTACTGCATTACACCTACAGTAGCAAGATTGCAATAACTCATGATCAGCTTGATCTGTTTGTATTTGAGGCCTACAGTGAGACAGTTATCATTCAAGTATCATCATCATGGACAGCAGCTCTCAGCCACTGCACCGGACGGTAGAGGAGCTCAGCAGCTCCTTCAGAGGAGACTGAGACCCTCAGTGCAGGAAGGAGCTACCACAGGCCTCTCATCCCCACCGCTGTCAGACTGTACAGTTCTACTGTGTAGAATATGTGCAATAATCCTGGACATTATAATATCCTGCACCCCCCCTTTAAGAAATTCAGCGACACTTTATCATCCATTCACTCTGCTAAAACATATTGTACATATTATATCATACTGTATAGTTATATATTGCATCATATATTGCATATTGTATTGTATATATTGTATATATTATATATTTCCTGTTATATTTTTAAGACTCAGGTTGTACATACAGTTAGATCTTCATTGTCTTTAGCTTCTGTCATCAATCCTACTATGATTTGCACTATAACTTGTTAATTATTGCACCATTCATTACTTTTGCACCCCGCTGTGGGTTCTATGAAGTCTTCTATTCTTATTCTATTCTATATTTATTGCTAAATGTGCAAAATAACATCAAACAGCTGCTGTCTCTTCTGGATTTTAACATGTTCTTTTTTTATTTTCAACTAAAAAAGTGCAAAATCAAAACTGAAAACCTTCTGATCAAAAAAACCAACAAGGTTCCGTTTCTAAACTGAAAACACTCCACAGTCTGCAGCAGCAGACACACATCAATGAACTAAACATGATATATCCGATATGGAAACGGCACAAACTTACATGTCTCTGGAAGCCATGCTGCGAGCTGCTTTAATGTTTTGATTTACTTCCTCCCATGCGCTCTGTGACCAAACTGAGTATTGGCCAATGAGCTGCCGTAGCCTCCAAGGAACGGTCTTTTTTTGACCAATGAGATGTGTTGTCGAGCCATCTCTGTCAGCTCATTGGTCACAGAACCTCAGAGAGCCGGTGAACAATTTACCGTAAGTTTTCAAAAAAAAAGCGCATGTTCCATTGCTCACGTTTTGACTCTCACAAAAATACGGAACAAAGTGCGTTCCTTTTCAGCTCAATACGGAACGCACACTTTTACATCCAAATACGGAACGATTCCGTTTTTCAAGGAACGGTTGGCAACTCTAATTGCTCCTGCCCCTGCTCCTTCTCTTTTTCACTATTATCCCTTCTATATCCTCTCTATTTTCTTCAAGCCATCTCTATATATCACTCCTCACACACACACACACACACGCACACACGCACACAAACCCTGACACTTCCCCGCTCGCTCCTGCTGGTGCTCTCCTCCCATCTCATTCTTCGCGACCCCCATCTCTTTTTGAACATATTTCATCAAAGGCCTCGGCACAGGTAACACTCACCCTCATCTAATTAACTGCTGCTAAGCGCGGAGTACTTGAAAGAACCCACTTTTTCAAACATGCACACACACACTGACTGACACACACACAGAGACACGCAGGCAGTGTAACCCTAACAGTTGCATAGGACAAGAAAATCAAAGAAAGGAACCTAGCAGAGGGCTCATGTATAATTCTGAAACTGCTGAGAGATATAACGATCTAATGATTTCTGTCTGTGGCACGGGCGCTGAAACAGCCCTTTATATCGGCTGTGTGTGTGTGTGTGTGTGTGAGAGAGTGTGTGAGTGTAGATTCCAGCCCACATACACACAAACACTCAGTCTCTGTCCTGTTAGTCGTCGTATTAACCTGGGGTCTCTCTGCTCTCCTGATCAGTGTAACCCCATTAACTCCCATTAAGTCTCATTACCGCCCTCATGAGGATCGTTACCACTTGCTTTATCTCATTTCCGAAACGCCACAGTATGCATTCTGCGGATGTCTGCGCAGTGCCACGTCGTCGTGCCTGTCAGTGGCTGTGAGCCCCCTTCCGTCTTCCACTGGGGGTGGGGCCAGGTGTGAATGGTGACTTGCCAGTCAACGATTGACAGTAATTGAGCAATCCACTTCTTCCAAAAGACGAAAAGGCAGCCCACACTGGCAAGGAAACGGTTTTTTGAGGCCTGAAGGGAAGAAAAAGGGAGAAAAAAAAAAACACCAGAGAGGGGGCACTGGAGTGACAGCTTGACACAGAGTCAACTATAATTATACATGACTGTCAGAGTGAAATATTCAACAGTGTGTGGTCACAGGGATGAATTATATATTCACTACCTTGAGGACTTCTGTTCCAGAGTGGGATTTGATGTTGGAGCAGCTGAGAAGGAATGGGAACTGGAGTAAAATGGGGAGAAAAAAAACAGAAAAGGGAGTTAATGGCGTGATTAAAGACGAGAAGGGAGGGCAGATTAGGTCAAACCGGGAAGAGGTTTGGTTTTACTCTGCAGCTCGCTGAGGTCTGTAATACTCTTGGTGCATGAAAGATGCATGCAAGGAACTGCTGAGCTTTACGATGTTTTGTTTTTTGGTTTTCACTTTTACATATTTTATTCAAAAATTCTTAATTTGGATGGGGGGGGGGGGGGGGGGGGGGGTTGTGCCAGTGTTTTTGTGGTCATTTGGAGTTTCAGATTTTTCACTGAAGCTGTATATAAAAGTGCTGAAGTGACCACACTGAGTTTCACTTCCTCTTTTAACATATGTGGCAAGAGGTTTTTTTTTTCTTTTTTTGAAAGGTGGAGGGACATATTGATCAAGTTTCTTGGAATCTTTCAGAACAGATCATTCTTTACTCTGCTCTGCAAGATTGGCAGATTACACAAAGACTAAATCCTAAATGGCATAACTTAAGCAAAGCCTACAGAGCTAATTCAAGCAGACAGTTTGAGCTGCAATGCCACACTATCATGTGACACACAATTTGCTGCAACATCCAAGGGAGCCTTTGTAATAAGGTGGCGTGTTTAAGCTGTCAAAAGGTGCGGTTACACTCCTGGTGTGCCACTGTGATTGCTTTTATGACTCAGTTTGCAACGAGCACAACCACAATCACTGCCGCTGCTGCATTTCATCTTACTGTGCTCGACCCACACACAGGTCTCACTTTGCTATTCTTCTTTTGAATCTTGAGGTGTCTGGTAATGCAGCAGTCACTTCAGAACCAGAAAATACTACATGATACAAGTGTTGTCCTAAATATATCTAAAAATAGCGAGTCTGTTGGATTTCAATGGCTGCATTATTCAAGGTTCATGTTTGAAAAGCCAAATCCAATTTTCATTTTTTTTTTTTTTTTTTTTTACAACAACAATTAAAATGCATAAATACACAAATGACCTTGCCGTTGAGGAAGGTCTTCCGCTGTCTAGTGATCTTCAGAACGGTGCCAATGGGAGCACATGCTCCCGGTAGGGCCACGCTAAATTCATTATAAATGCAGAACACAGACAATAGTGCACCCTATCCTGACAAGGGTCACCGGGACCTGGAGCCAGGCCCCGGGTCTGTGTTTGCCTGCAAGGGCCCAATGACAGTGGTCTGAATCACACACAGCTCCAACAAGTCACATAGGAGGGCTTCGTGGGCCAATCAGCCATAGAGTCCAACATGGAGGCGATCAGGCAGTGTGGGAGAGCGAGGAGCCGCATCATGGCCTGCTGCTGCAACAGAACCTGGAACGTATATTTGTTAATTTATGTTAATTTTTATCGGTTTGTCAGCTCATTACAGCATTCAGTGTTGTTTAAAAATCCTGTGCATTCTTGTCAATTGCAGTTCTGCTTTGTGGTGCAGTGCAGTTTTCCAGAGGTTCAGTCAGGTCACATAACAACAAACACCTGGCCCAATGTGTGAAGGGGCTATAAGGTTGAAAATTTGTTTTAGGTTTCCCATTTTGGGGGAATAGGAAAGGGAAGAGTCTCAATGCCTCTTTGCTCATCTAATATTGCATGCATCAGTGTTACCAGGTCCACTGCTAACTCTTTCAGTCAGGTTTTATAACCACCGTGATTAGGACCGCTATAAAGAAGAGGCCATATCCCGGTGATGTTCTACATTGTAACAGATAGAGAGACAGGACTGTGTGTGTGTGCGTGAGAGAGAGAGAAAGAGTGAGAGAGAGAGAGAGAGAGAGAGAGAGAGAGAGAGAGAGAGAGAGAGAGAGGGAGAGAGGTGTGCTACAAGGAAAGATTGGATCTGACCCATTAACTTTACAGGCCACTCATTGAGCACCCGAGTAGTAGGGGTCAGTAGGGAGATTCCACTGTAAATCTCTACAACGATCAAAATGATAGACCATAGAGCTGAGGCTGAGAGAGCGAGAGAGAGAGAGAGAGAGAGAGAGAGATGCACAGCTTGCAACACAGTTCCTGACTTTGTCCAAAGCCAAGATAAGTTTCACTAAGGATATCATCTGCTGCCAACCAGCCAGCTGGACGTTATTTTCCTCCGTTACTCATGTAAATGCCTTACAAAAAGGGGGCTTTGACAGCTTAGCCGTTTTATGAGCAAATGCTGAGAGTACGTGTGGGTTGTTTTTCAGCCGAGGCCTCTCATATTTCTGCCTTGAGAAAAGCTGATTTTAGATCTGGCCTTTTTAGCTGTGCTGGGTCATGGCCTGCAACCCAAAACACAACCTCAAACAGATAGCTGAAGGGACTCATATGAGGACACTCGAAGCCTTGAGGGAAACACATACAGCAGATGTGTCGTGCAGAGGAGGTGAAGCGAGAAGAGAGAAAAGTCACTGTACCGGGCATCGGCCTTAGACCAGGATGTTTCTCGCTCCTCTGCTTTGTGCCCTGCGGCGCAGCAGCTCCTTGGCTCGGTCACACCTCAGATTCAACCACCTCTTCCCAGCAAATTCCAGCAGTACAGCGTTACTATGATCTAGGCTGGCTTCAGACGGACCCGTTCCCTTCCTACATGGCCTTCCTCTTTCTTTTAGGCAACAAATCACACTTTCCAACAAATCTTTCCGCTCCAGACTATTGATAATTTATCTTGTTCAGCGTGTAGAATCGAGAATAACTGTTGCAGTTATTTATGGATCAGATAATCCTTTACCTCGGGACCATCTGTTCTGATAACGCTGCATCACTGTGGAAAATCCACATCTACTTTTTTCTCCACCTTTCCCTTTACGAGGCAACTCGCATGGTCACAATTACACATTTATTATAGCTGCCTGAAAACTGCACTGAACACTACATTACAAGTTTAAAAGAAAAGTGAATCTCTCAATCAATCTTTCTGATTATATAGTATAAAGAGTTGAGAAAGCAGAATGTTCCCTATATCAGTGAGTGAGCCGCATTTCATACACCAGAATTCATTAGCATAGACTTGATGCTTTAATGCATCCTGCTTTTTGCTTAGACAATCAGATATTGCAGTGTATAAAGCTAATCATGGTAATGGCCGCAGCCAGGGAATATTGGGTGATCCAATCATCACCCTTGTTTTCTTCCAGACTTGACATTTGATATGCGATTGCTGCTTCCATTCAGTTTTGTTTTGTTCATGGGAAAACCACCCACGTGGGTTGTCTGCTGTGTAGCTCGCATGTATTTGACAGCGGCTGTGGTTTGCACCGAGGCTTTGCTCTGTCCTTTGGTGTCTGAGCTTTTCCTATCTTTGAGCTTGACTTTCGAGGGCAGGGAACTCCGGGCCAGTTATGATTGACCATTTGACATGAGAACAAAACACCCAACTCAGCCCAATCCACATAAATAACACTGACCTTCTGCATCCACACTGAACTTCAAGATTTTACCCATCAGGCATTCTGTTTTGTTGGTCTTGTTTTTCTTTGCTGATGCTAAATGTAACTTTTTTTTTTTTTAAGTCTGTTTATTACGACTAAGCACTCCTCATGAGCGCCACACATCTTCAGACTTTATCATGTTGTTGTGGTACGAAGAGTAGGTGAATAATTGTTTACCGCCAAGCAGAAGATTAATTTGGGTTAAGGTCTCAGGCTAATTACTGCCCGGAAGACCGGATCAGAAGCAAATTTCATTACATTCCATTGTGTGTGTGTGCGTGTGTGTGTGTGTGCGTGTGTGCACAAACACATAAAGGCCACTTACAGAGGCAGCAGAGCGGTGGGAGTAATTATAGTTTAGGACAGGTCACTAGGCCTGTGGTTCACCTCCGTGCTGAACAGCGCTATTCTTGACCGCAAGGAAAATAGAAAAAGAATGCCCTCAGAGGCCAACTTCAGTCACAAAACTCGGAACATTAATTACTCATAGGAGCGGCACAAGAGAGAAGATTAGACTCTAATTGGTAGGTTTGCTTGTAAAACGCCTGGATTCGGTGAGTGCCTCCACTGACCACCTTATCAGTGGCTGATTATAAGGATTGGGCTTTTTCACTGCAAGTTCACCACAAATAACCTCCTGCTAATACAAAATATGTCCTGTTTTTCAGTGCATTCATGTCAGGGTGATTGTGCACATTGTGCATGAGGCATATGGATCTCTCAGCGATATGTTGGTGAATGTGAAGTCAGCGTGAGGAGGGGGGTTGGGAGCATTCCCGCACATATGTTTGCTCACTGTGACCTTGAGTTAGTGCAGAGAGTTTGTTTGCAGAGAGCTCAATGTGACGGCTCTGCAGCTGCGATAAGTTAATTGTCATGAAGTCCCACTCTTGTAGTTGAAAATTTACAAAACAGTTAAACATGATGTTCATGTTGTGGACTTTGGTTTTTTTGTGCAAATGCCTAAATGTGTGATGAAGAGTGTGTCCTTTAGAGGCAAACATAATGTGACTCCAACTTTTTAACATGAGCATTTCCAGTCTTTCATCAGAACTAGGCCTTGGCCTACTCCCAAATGTGCCAGTGATTAGGTAAAACCAGAAAAACCACAAAGTTTTGGCAGGAACAAATGAAGCATTACTTTCCAATGTTGCCTAACTTGTAACGGATGCCCAACTGACTTCCCCGAAGAAGGTCACTGGTATTTCCCAGCTAAAAAAAAATACATAAATGTAGACAGGCACACTCTTTCAGAGAAGTACAGACGACCCCCCCCCTCCCTCCAGCCCAGCACCCCTGCCTCCACCGCCCCCCACCTTTTTGCTATGGAGTTTCCAAGTTCAGACGGGTTTGAACCTGAGCCCGTCCCAAAGTGGGAGGGGATGTGCTGATAGAAAAGCAAACTCCAGACGGAGAAATCTGTCAGTCTAAAAAGCGAGACGAAGTTTGGACATGTGAACTTGAGGGGCAGATAGTGGATCTACTTATACGTTTTTTTCCCCCCCAGGGGCATGAAGAAGACCTGCTAATTTGAAGAAAGCACTTTCATTAGACCAGTCTCAAATCTACCCAGATTACTTGGCTCTCTTTCAATACAGCTGTCAAGCACTGACAGCAGACCTGGTGGAGTGTTTTGTTCTTTGAAAACCCACAGGAGAGATTCTCACAGATTGTGTCAGGCTGTGGCCGTGTCGGCTGACAGACTGAGCAGCATGTCAAAGGAGGTGAAGCCAGAGACCGTGTCACTGTGTCCTCTGAACATGGCAGCTGCCCCTGAGCAGACGCCGCTGTGTATCTTCGGAACAGGGGACTTAGGCTTCTCTCTGGGCCGGCGTCTGCTCCAGTCTGGCTACAGGGTGGTGTACGGCAGCCGCAGACCTCACAGCTGCGGACCCCTGCCTCCGGGAACTCAGGTATGCGGTGTGATGCCTCCACAAACAGAGCTTGTTTTGGAGTAGCTTTTAGATTGTTGTTGTAATTGCTGATTTTTCATCATGTTTTTCTAGATGGTCCCAAAACTCTAATAGTTGTATGGTAGCAGTTAAAGTGTGGTGGCTGCTGTAAGAAAAAAAGAAATCTCAAAGAAGCTAACTTTCTCAGGCTGAGAATGCTGACTTGCTGAACAAGTTCATTGATAATTTGGGTGCATACTGTTGTATCTCTGGATGCTGTTGTGCATTTTTTTGTATTCTGAATTCTGCACTCTGGCTTCATCTTAAGTGAAACTTCTAAAGTAGTGCAAAACAACATGTCTATCAGTGAATATATTGCAATGTGTAATAGTAGTGCATAACAATAGGGCTGTGTGTGTGTGTGTGTGTGTGTGTGTGTGTGTGTGTGTGTGTGTGTGTTGTACAGGTGATGAGCCACGGAGCAGCAGCCCAGTCTGCCAATCTGGTGTTTATTTGCATTCACAGAGAAAACTATGGCTTCCTAGAGACTCTTCTTCCTGAGTTAAGGGGAAAGGTACCATGATGCACAGTCAAATATCTTTGTCTAACATAGCAGTCGGTTAATTTATAACTTTTCATTGATTCCTCTGATTTCATTCATTCAAAGGTGCTGGTAGACGTCAGCAACAACCTCAAAAAGAATCAATATCCAGAGGCCAACGCTGAGTATCTGCAGAGGTAAGTTCAATTGAAGGCATGTGGTAATCTAATGCATGTGTGCAGGTCAGAGACCACGTGGCCAGAACTGGCAGCACGTGAAGTAAAACTTTGTTGCTTACTCTCCAGACTCGTTCCAGGAGCTCATGTGGTGAAAGGTTTTAACACTTTGTCTGCCTGGGCGCTTCAGAACGGACCTTCAGATGCCAACAGACAGGTACTGAAAATGGCTGTCAAAGTCTCTTTGCTGAAAAAGAGAAGAATTAATTTTTTTAGGTTCATTCTCTTGCCGTTTAGTAATTTCTTTTTTTCCCCCCTCATGCTGACAAATCTCATTTTGGATTAAAACATGCTGTTTGTCAGACTTTCCACATCAGGACCTCCTGCATTTGACAGCTCTCTGAGGTGTTCACACCGAGGGTGCTGACCAACAAGTTAAAAATAATATTCTTGTTCCAAAAAGGAAAGCATTCCACTCTAAATTACATCATTAACTCATTTTGAAGCTGCGATCAAACCAAATCCGCGTAAAAGACGCCAAATCCGAGAAGTCAGCTTTATGTCTTCACTGTGAATGTTGTCTCTGATGTATCCTTGAATCAATTAACTCGACAGTCTCGCTAGATCTAAGCTTCCCTTCACATGTTTCACTCTCCAGCTCTGTACTGCAAAGCTGCAGCATATGTGAGTTTTTCAGTTTCATTTTGATCTGGCTGCGCTGTCCCAGAGGACAGGGGAAAACCACACTAGGGAGTGTGTGTGTGTGTGTGTGTGTGTGTGTGTGTGTGTGTGTGTGTGTGTGTGTGTGTTGGGGTTGCATGTGTGTATTTTGTGGAACGTTGTATTTGGAGCAAAACACACGTGTGTTGACTTCGCATTGTTTTAGTAGAGGCCTGTTTAGTATTTATACAGCATCTTTCATGTTGAGTTCTCTGGAGTCAAACCATCCTTTTATGACTATATTTGCAAATGCATGAACCTAAATGCATAATTATGGAATAATTGAGACATACTTCTCATGTGAACCATGTACCGCTTTGAAAAAAACAAACAAAAACCAACCGTGGATATTACTATGCTCCAGGTGTACCTGTGTGGGAACAGTGCAGAGGCAAAGCAGACGGTGGCAGAGACGGCTACCAAACTGGGCTTCACTGTTCTGGACAGGGGGTCTCTGTCTGCAGCCAGAGAGCTGGAGGACTTCCCCCTGCAGCTGTTCCCGGAGTGGAGGATGCCCCTGCGCCTGGCCGTAGGCCTCACCGCCTTCTTCTTCTTCTATCTCCTCATTAGAGATGTCATCTATGCGTATGTCGAACAGCAAAAAGACATCTCCTTCAGAATCATGGTGTCCCTGGCTAACAAGGTGAACACGGTTCTTGCTCCTCTAAATCATCAGGTGGCTTTGAAACAAGCTGCCTCCAGGCATGATGCATAGAAATTCTTGAACCTTGTGCAAAATATGCTCACAATAAACCCCTCTGCTCTTATCCTCCATCCTTCAGGTGTTTCCAATAGTGTCTCTCATTATGCTGTCGCTGTGTTACCTCCCTGGAGTCATAGCTGCCCTCCTCCAGCTCTACAGGGGAACCAAATACAAGTCAGGGCTCAAGTTATGATGGGTATTCAGTGCATGCACAAAGGTGCAGAATGAGCAACACATTTAAAATATTTTGTTGTGTAAGCCAAACGTATGTTGTTTCAGGCGCTTCCCTGACTGGTTGGATCGCTGGATGCTGTGCAGGAAACAGCTCGGACTGGTCGCGCTTGCCTTCGCTTCCCTGCATGTGCTGTACACCCTCCTAATTCCCATAAGGTGAGTCTCTTTCTGTCTTTTACAAAAGTCTTTCTTAATCTTAATTAACATCACACTCTAAAAAAAAACCCGACATGACTTCTTCCTTTGTCCAAGAAAATATCAAAATTGATGGTGTTAATGAGACAATTCTACTTGTCTTGTGTGCTGAGACACGTTCTGTTAATTAAGCCTAAAGGGATTGTTGTTCGTTTCTTTCTCCGGCTTTGTCCTTGGTTGATCACTTGTCTTACTTTCGGTAAACATGCACACGCCCACGCAATGAACGGAAGCGTCGGTGGTTAGACCGTGTTAAACCTGTTTTAGGGGAGGCATTGTTTCAAGTTTATGTTCACTTGGCCTGCTGGTGAAAGAAAAAGTGTTAATGCCAAGAAGCATTATGGAAAATTACTCTGCCTCCCTCACGAGGTTGCAGGGCTGCTGTATTACACAGACTTACTCTCAGTTAAATACACCGAATAAACTGGCAACTGTAACGTCTATAAAGGTTAGTATAAGGGATGATAAAATGGAGTCGGTCTTCCTTAGTGGAGCAGAGTTGTTCATTTGTCATGGAGGACTTATGTGTACCGCTTAATTTTAGAGGCACACAGAAGGGCAACCTAACCCTTGCTCTCTTGAGTCGGTGGGATTTTAAGACCAGGCTTTAAAACGTCTGCTGCTAGATTACCAAACACAAGATGTTATGATGACAAACCACAGATTAGTAGATTTCTCAGTGAGGATTTACCTCTAAATGTTTTGACAATGTTTTTTTTTATTTTTTGCTCCAGATATTATGTGAGATACAAGGTTGCGGCAAGTACAATCTCACAGGTAAGCCAACTGGGACTTTTTTTTTTTTTTCATAGATTCATGATATTACCCAATAAGCTTTCAGATGCTTCATATACATTTTTTTTTATGCTGTCTCTTTAAGATCAAGGAGAACCGAACATCAGAGTTTGACACCGCCATCGCTTGGCGCACTGACTCGTACTACTCTGTGGGGATCCTGGGATTTGGCCTCTATCTTCTGCTGGGGATAACCTCCCTCCCCTCTGTCAGCAACGCTCTCAGCTGGAGGGAGTTCAGCTTCATACAGGTGGATTCTGCCACATGCGTCTGGTCCATATGAAATGAGGTTATCTGCAGTGTCATTTTCATTGTGTGACACCGACACATAATGGACACAGAACTCCACTTTAACCGCACACGCTTGTCCATATCTGGCTCAATCTCTGAGCCCCGTTTACGTGAACAAACACCACGATCCACTGGTGCTGGAATGAGACGGTGGAATTTTCCAGCGGTATTGGCTCTACGCTGTTCCAGTCTTGCCTGTGCAAATGTTTGTGTCAGTCCCCGTGCGTGTTTTATGGGATTTATTAGATGGCAGAAATAGTTACTTCTGCATTTAATGACTTTTTCCCCTGTAAACCTAAAATGTGAAACATAATTTTAAGTAAATGTTACACTCACTTTAGCAGAATGATTAAAAAAAAAAAAAAAAAAAATAGAGGCGGGAAGTCTAGAGGCTGTTTTCACACAAAAAAGAACCATGATTGAAAGAAAGGGCAGTGCGGAATATGTTTGTGACCATTTTTGCAACGTTTCATGAAATATCTATGAAAAAAAAGTGATTAGAAACTTGTTCATTGGGACTTTCAATCAGTTAATGAATCCTGTCATGAGACTATGACCTTGGAAAGCTGCAGAAGACAACCAGATTCACCTGAAGGAGTATATCCTCCTGTAATACGTCTGCTGGAGGTTTTTAAAGTGCACTGTGAAAATGTGTGTCCTGCCACTCCACCGTGATCCCTGTTTATGCTCAAGGCTGCTGAGGCAAAGTGGACATTTATGGAGAGAAAAAAAAAAAAAAACAGTTTGGTATGATCTCCACATCCTGTTCATTAGTCAAGATTCAGCGTTTGACTGATGAGAGCAGGTTCGTGCTCCAGTGGAGATGGAACAGAGCTGCATGGGCCTGACAGCTGTTTTCAGCTTCTGATTGGAAGTAATCCATTGAAAGTCTGAAGTTAATTTTTCTCGTTCTATTGTGGGATTGTTTTCACATGAGCAGACACATTTATTTACCTCTTTCTCATTCTGACCACTTGAAAATTAAATCGGCCGCACTACTGGGAAGAACCTCATTCATAAATGTAACTGGGTCATGTCAGGCTCGTTTTCTCATTCTGCCCCTCCCCTCCATTCCAGCCCAAATTAGAGCAGAACTTTAAATGTTAAGTTATTCATCACGTATAATCTGGGGGCATACATTATCCTGGGCTACATCATGGCCGGTATTGAGGCTTTATTCTTGTTTCTCGATGCGTAGAAATGCATGTGTGAGTATATGGATATTCAAAATGACACGAGTGTAATTGAGTATGTTTTCAAGCACAGGCTGCAAGTTTCTCTTGAAAAAATTCACTTGATCATTGAGTTTCTTCATTTAAACTGAAATAGGTTAAAAAGAACTAAAATCATGTCTGGAATACTGCAGGCCCACATCAGCTCTTAAAGGCTGGTCATGAATGGTAATTTAACTTTTTAGTTTTACTTTTTAATTTTTGTATTGTGGCGAGTGAGCTTATTGTTAAGACACCAACAAAACATGCAAATCGAGAATAATGATCGCTCTGGATAAATGTGCCTGTTTATGTGCGTATTCTCTCTGAAGGCTCTGGTTTCCTCCCGCTGGCCAAAAACGTGTGTTTATTACCCGTAAGTGTGAACGTGAGTGGTTGTGACTGTATTTCTAAATTGACTCCAGTGATGGACTGCTGAGCTTTTATGGAAGACAGACGTATAATTGACAACCAGTGGATCCATACATTATACTCATCAATATGCACTCTGGAGGGGCTGAGAGGAGGCTTCCATTCAGCAGATTGGAAGGATAATCATCAGTACTGAAACAGTATAATTACGCTCTTCATGTCGCGCAGCGTCCTTCAGTTTTATCTCGGCATTTCACGCTTTGTGTGATTGTGTGGCAAACCTGTTCTGTCGCTCCATTTATTGAGCATTGATTAGACCAGGAAATGTCTCTGTTCTCTTTAGTCCTTTAAAAAGTATTTACATCTGAGCATCTTGTTGCGTTTGGAAACACAAACAAATGAGCTGTATTTTTTTATTTTCCTTCTCTTTTTCAGTCGAAGCTGGGCTACGTGACGCTGTTATTCTGCACTTTACACACCTACTTGTATGGCTGGAACAAGTTTCTTCGACCCAGTACCTACAAATGGTACACTCCACCGGGATACATGCTCAGCCTGATCGTGCCGACGGTCGTCCTGGTGGTCAAGCTGTTGCTCCTCCTGCCCTGTGTGGACCGCACCCTCACCCGGATTCGACAGGGGTGGGAGCGCACGGATCCTGAGGACGGCTGCGAGAAATCACTGCTAGCATAAGATTGTTCCCGGAGAAATTGCAGTGCAATGAAAACACAAGGACATAATGCATTTACCAAAAGCATTAGACGTACAGGGGTAATTATGTTTCTTTGGACTTTAAATAACAGCGTCCTCATGTCAGACAGTATTGTAAGAAAACCAAAATGATGTCAAAGGAAATTTATATTTTCCGTAACTTGTTTGACCAATTTTTTTCTTTTCGTTAGTGCTTACAATATGTATACCTTGTATGTCCATGCTGTTTTACAATTTTCCTTTTCCTATTTTATAAATTTCTATTTTGGGATACGTTGTCACTGTTTCAATGATCTTCCTTTATTATTAATGTCGCAAGTACACTGTATGTATCAACTGAAAAATACTCTTTAAAAACTTCACAGTGAGTCTCAGCATTGTCATGCGTCTCTTTTCTCCCCGCTTATTTAATTCCATTCGGTGGCTCAGTCAAACTTTTTCCCCGCTGAATTTAGCGCGCTCTGTCTTGTCGTCTCCGTCTGATCCCTCTCTGGGGTTCGTGCCTCCGGCTGATCTGATTCTTTTCTCCAGGAAACATTTGCACTGAGCGCGAGCTTTCTCCCCAGTCACTACTGGATCTCAGCACATCAGTGCCAGGAGGACTGTGAAGTCTCCTCTATCACAGCGCTGTGCAGAGAGGATATGATATTTAGTCGTGACAGCACAGATGTCCACGGAGGCTGTTAATGTTCGGCTGCGGCGAAGTCATTTTTGGAGGAAGTCATTTCATGAATGGAGTAAAGAAAACACTAAACTCAAACGACTCAACTGTCAGTTATTACAGATACTTAATCAAACAGCTGTCTATTAACATTTATAATCCAGCAAGCGTGTGTTGCATGATTGACTTTGAAGAAATGTCGGCTTTAGTACAAGAAGAAAGAAAATCGTTCAGTGAATTACCATCATTCAGAAAAAAATTTGAATGGTGTTGGTAATCTCAGCTATCTCATCAGATTTATACCTTCAGCCCAGTTGGAGTCACCAATTAGGCTAATATACGTGATTTTTGACTGCTGGAGAAAATCGAGGTACCTGGAGAAATGAAAATCCATGATAATCAGCAAAATATGCTCGGTATTGTAGGGTGTAAATCCTTTTAAGTCAAGATTAGAGTGTCAGAAATGGAACTTTGGGAGGACTGATTTGACTTGAGGCCTAATTAGGTGGAGATACAGGAAGATGCTTAGATGTTACTTAAAAGCATAAAGCTGTTTGATGTATTTCTGAGAATGATTTTGGTAACTACAGAGGCGTCCGGGGCTCATGCATTAGCAAAAAGCATTTCTGTGTAAGTCTGTGCAGAGACATTAATAAGCCACATATATACATTAATAAAAGGTGTGGACTACTAAACTGTGTGTACACACTATCGAGTGAATCACAGAAAATGGTAATTTCATATGGCATACTCAGTGATTTATCTGTGGTTCTTCCACAATCCTGTTAGTGTTTTGTTATCATTTAAATTCATCACATGAATCTGTATTATTTCACTGAAACAACATCACAGGAGATGAAATGGAAGTTTAAGATGCTGTTGATGCATTAAAGGTGTACAAACTGAAATATTTCTGGTGTTGAACATCACAAAGTGGTTGCGAAGAAGATTTATATTTGGATTGATGAAGGACAACAAATGTGACCTAAAGGAAGCTGTTCAGTCTTTGATCAGGAACTAAACGCCAGCATTGTGTCAAACTGGATTTAAAGTTGTTGAAACAGAATAGAAACTAAAGTTGACTTTGCTTAACAGTAGGTTTTTCAACAGTTAATCCGATGCCAGAGTCACTGAAATGAAAGCAATGAAGAGTAAAAATTACAACATTTATTTCACTGAAGTGAAAGTGAGGTACTTGATTGATCCCTTTTGGGAAATTATTTTTTTGGTATCAAACCCATTCAATTCATACTTCACTTTAACTACATTAATAGGCGCAGCGAGCTGCTGCCGACTCTGGGGATCCAGCAGGACGATAAAGACCTCGCTCAGGGTCACCCAGTGCTAGTTTGGGATTCAAACCTGCAAATCCCTGAAGCAGAACCAGCTGGCAAATTAAGCAGTATAGCCAAATGTTAAGGGCATCCAGGAGGAGCCGAGAAACTGGGGGAAAAAAAATTAAACTTCAGGAAAATCATAGTAAAAACTAGTTATTAGTAACTCCATTAACACCGCGTCTGTGTCTGCCATGAAGAGTGACCATGTATGTAGCATTTGTGCTGAAGACACCATTGCCTGATCAAAAGCCTCAGCAGCTGTTTGAAAACCTGTCCGTCAGTTTGTTCCTGGAGCTCTGTACTTTTTAACACGATGGATAGCCTTCCTTGTTTTCTTTATCGCAGTAGTCAGTTTTTCACAAGTTTCTCAGTCATCCCAAAACCTTCCCGATGCTCCGTCTCCGCTTTTTGCAGCATATTTAAAAACAAACAAAGCAACAAAGAAAAATCTGTACATTTTCACTGTGTATGTTTCAGTTTGTTGAGTTTGTCAGTAACATTTAATTTTTTATTCTTTTAGTGGTACTGTGACAGCATTCTATTGTCATACAGTGCCATCTAGTGGCCTCACATGGTATGAGATAGATGAATTTGTATGAGCACTTTTGTTTTTGAATTTGAGTGAATAAATCAATTTGACTTGAAATAAAACAAAAGTAGTTCCATGATGACATTTTTACATTCCACTGATACTTAATCACTCTTCAGTTTGTCGACTTCTGCTTCTTCAGGACCCATAAATGTTCCTTTCAGCTGCTTTCAGTCTGATTCTGAACAGATGTTTGTGTTCAAATGAGGACAAAATAAACAGCCGTCAGAATTAAACCACTAATTTGAATTACTGATACCTGACAAACTCTAAAGGAGTTCAGTAAAGTTTAAATCCTGTCTCGCCACATGTGTCTATGTTTGTAATGTAACTTGTGATGTGTTCATTATAAAAGGTGTGGCGCCTGAGGAGACCTTACCTTTTGATCTTCTCCACTGTATTGAACACTCCGTTCCTTTAACAGGCCTTCAGATTAAATGAAAGCATTTCCTTCAGTCTACTCACAAAATGTACCAATGCCTGACTTTGATTTAGCGACACATCTCCATTATATTATTTTGCACACGTTTGATCCACTAACAAAACAAAAACAAAACTTCATTGTACCGCATTGGCAGTAAAATAAAAATCTGAACGACCTCAACAGACCTGCAACCAGAGGCCAGTGTGCCAGATGCTATCAGCAGTAGCCCCATAGGAGAGCTTTGCGTCACTTTAGTGATACACACTCCAGTCAGCTCCCCATAAGCCAAAACTGTTCATCCTCCACCGAGGTGAGCAATAGCACCCTGAGGGTCAAAACAGGAACATCCTCACATCAAACCCACAACATGCTGCTCGGGGCTCAGAGACTGAGAGCGGGTTTGATGTCAGACATGCCATGCCTTCAGATTTCCAGCGTTTAATGAGTGTTGGACTTTTTTTGTTTGTTTGTTTGTTTGTGATCCTCAGTTTTTCACCTTAAATATTGCATAAAGTGGCTGTTAAATTTTTCACATTTAGAGATATTCCTGTCATTGTTGGGTTAAGATCATAATCTATGAAAACAGATGTTAAGGAGCACAAGCTCCGACCATATTACTGTTACCAGAGCTCCATAGCACCCACATGCAGAGTCTCTCTGCTGGCCTGCCATTAAAGCTGCAGCTCAGACTGAACAAATACCATGTTTCCAGAAATAGCTTTGATTTCATAAAACAGAGTCTGCAGATGAATAGAGCCCAGAATAAAATCTGAGTGGCATGCATCATAATGACCTTAGTGTCACCGCAGAATTAGCACCGGGTCGTCCTGGGCCACATCCTGTCGATCCTGTCGTAATATCAACTGTTGAGATCTTGCGCAGAAACCAACTAAGGATATGGTGAACTGACCTCCAAGGTGCAGTGAAACTTTTTCGTTTTCACTTGAAAATGTGGTGTGAACAGGGATTCTGATGGACATCTTTATTTCTGAGAATGCTGTGAATAATTGAAATCATGATTTTTTTTTTATCACTGTAACAACAGTGACAAATTACACTTGAAAACTTAACAGATATTTCATACTGAAAGCCTCCAAGCATGAAAAGTGTTTTTTTTTTTCCCCTACAGATTCACAGAAGACCTGCTTTCAAGATCGACAAAGTTTTGTCACAACACCCTCATACAAGTTTCTTCAAAAACTAAATACAAGTGTACAGAGGAGAGCTTATGCACCTATGAAAACAACAGACGCTCGCACCAAATACTATTTATTTATTTTTTGCTAATTCAGTTTACAACTTGTAGTGAGAGGAATAAACTGTTGGAGCATTATTTTTGAAACCACGCTTATATCGAAGAGTGACTTGGTTTATGCAGTTTCATCTCAGTCAGAGAAAATGGTTTGGTAAATAAAGGCAGTTCATGAAAAAGTAATAGAAGAGGAACAATCCAAGCTGTGGTTGTAAAAACTGGTGAAGGAGCCAAGTTGTGTAACAAGGCCAAAGCATGAACATCTGGCAGCAGCCGTGTGGTAAAAACATATAAATGACATTCCTGAGACAAATAATGTCCAAAACAATGACTGGAAGTAGAGCACTAACGAGAAATCGGGTCTTTCTGCGAGGGTGGAGTCAATCAGTCGCTCTGCTGGGAAGAACAGTTCACCTCAAAGCAAAACAAAACCAAAACACAATGGCATGACGCAAAAACAAGAACAATCAATCAAACTAAAAGCAGAATGTGGAACAGAGGAACATTTGAAACCACAAAGCAATAAATTACGAGGATACCATAAATGCCAAAAAGTCATAAAGGACCTAAGTACAGACCGAACAGAACTCGACTGGGTTATGCTTTGTGTTTTATTGATCCGGACTCATTTACAGAGGATTATGTTCCACTATTTTTAACAACTTGCAAAGCAATAACAAAGTAGATAAAGCAGTAATCTAAAAGTTTTGTTCCCAATATTCTTTGGGATTTGTGCAAGCAGAGGCAAGCTTCCTCAAAGCTTCAAAGTCTTGTTTTATAAATCATAAATGGAAAGTTTTGCACATGGGAGGGAGCGCTTACCTCCAGGATATGCCTCTCAAATTTGAAGAATATACATATTTTCTGCAATTGTTCCTGAAATTCAAAGAAAGAAAAAGCTCTCACAACATCTTTTTATTTAATGGTCTCACTGACGCTAGAAAGTCTGTTTTTATAATAAAAAATATTTGGAATATAGAAAGACTGCTCTCTTAATTTCATTCAGGGTATAATTTACATAAATGGACATCATGTTTTGTAATGTTCTTGGAATATGTTTCTTAAAAATAAGCTTTAGCAGATTATGTAGTACTTCAAGTAATATAAGATTTAAGTCCTGCGCATGTTAGAAGAAAAAAAAAAAATCAAATAACGTGGGATACCTCTCACTGTGAAATAGTTTATTCAAAGTCTGCAGCTCCTTTGCTAGACCTCTGCAGGGACTCCACTTTCTGTTCAAGTGATGAGATTGAGTGCCTCATCAAAAGAGTTATTAATTGGAGGGCGAGAAGGTGAATATCTTTCTTTTATATGAGGTGTGTGCCAGTTTGTAGAGCAGCCTCTGATTATGAAGTGTCCTGACTCTGGTTCAGAATTTTGATTATCCACCATAACTATCAGCAAAGTCCTGCAAGAAAATTATGATAGATAGATAGATAGATAGATAGATAAAACTTTATTAATCTCCCAAGGGAGAAATTCCAGTGTCCAGCAGCGCACAGATCATATACATGCAAATAAATAACAGTACAATAAATAAAAGTGCTCATAGTGTACTTTGTTTGGCTCAGGCACATCTGTTATACAGCCTGATTGCTGAGGGGATGAACGACCTCTTGAAGCGCTCAGTTCTGCAGCGCAATGACAGGAGCCTGTTGCTCCGCTCACTTTTTTGAGCTGCAACTGTGTCGTGCAGTGGATGTTTGGAGTTCCTCAAGATACTCTGCATTAGAGCCCCCATCCTCCTCTCCAAGACTGCTCCAACAGAGTCCACCTTCCTCCCCATCACAGACACACACCTCCTGATCAGTCTGTCCAGCCGATTGCTGTCTCTTTTTGTCATACTGCCGCCCCAACAGACAACCCCAAAGAAAACAGCACTTGCAACAACAGACTGGTAGAAAATGTACAGCATGTCACCACACACATCAAAGGATTTAAGTCTCCTCAGGAAAAACAGCCTGCTCTGTCCTTTCTTATACAGGGCCCGAGCCTGCTCCGAGATGAGATGGTTAAAGTTACCAAGCAATGCAAGGAAAGGCAAATGTACCTTCTACAGCAGCGTTCAGACGCAAAGCGATTGCAAGGAAATACAGTGCACATAATTGAATCACTGGTGGTAAAAGAGATCTGAATACGCGCATGCAGCTGTTATCACTGGATAAGCCATATAACAGCGGAGTTATCAGCGCTAAGTGGGTCAGTCTGATAATTATTAAGGGCAGATTAAGTAACAGTTGTTAGTTGGAGGAAGATGCTCTACATTCTTTGCATTGTCACGTTCCTTGCGAAACAGCTGTCTTCAAACTAATTAAAAAAAAAAACTCAAACATGAAATGACAGATAATTCACTTCACAGTGAATTCAGGCTCATAATGAAGATGTTAATGGTCAGACATCAGACTGACTTATTCAGTCAATGACAAACAGCATGAAGCTTCAGTTACTGATAACTGTTGCCATAACATTCACTTACTACCAAAATGAGTGGTCTTACAGAAAATGGTTTTGTTACTATGTACAACAGTGACTATCAGACCATCTTTCAGGCTTTGTACTGATTATATCTTTTCTCTTTTGTGTCCCAAATTGTTGGGTCAGACCCAAACCCACAAATAATTAATCAAAGAAGCTTGATGGCAGAGTCAATCAGAGAAAATGTAACTAGCATGGAACCCAGCGGGGAAACTCTTTGAGAGAAAACACTGTCAGAAAGGTGACTAAAGGGTGTCGAGTGGATAGAAAAGGCTTCTCCCCCACAAACATTTGCAAGGGAGCAAAAGGATTGCAGCACCTGAATATTAAGAAAACAATAAGTGAAACAGAGCAGCAGTGAAAACAGGGTGAGAAGGCATTAACAACGTTACAAATTAAAGAGGAAGCGCTTCAAGAGACAGAGAAGTGAAGATGGAAAAACAAAACAAGCATAAATCACAACAACTTTGATGTCTGATGGTATTCAGACTCTTTATGTCTCAGATTATAAACTTGATCCTCTGAACTAGACCGAGCCACAGACGGCTGATCGAATCTGAAGCAACAAGACTTTCATCTGCTTGCATGGTAAAAATGTGATTTTTTTTTTTTTTTTTTTTTGTTATTTCACATAAAAGACTGTCAAGATTTTGTGTTTTAAGTCCGAGTGACATCCTTATTTGATGCAGCAGTAGAGTGGAGTGTACTGGTGATAACTCTTTAGACCACAAGTACCAAAAGAGCTGTGTGAAAAGCAAAGTAATGGAGATTCAGATAACTAATCATAGACAGATGAACTTTGAACTTTATTTTGAACTTGTGAGTTGGTGCTTTTGTTGTGGCATTGAGGAATCAGCAATATCGAACAAAACTCTTCAATATCAGCGTGGTACTCTCAGTGAATTTTGTTAAGTCATCAACATACTGTGCGTGCTGGACAAGGCTGTGAGTTTTACAAAAAAGAAGACCAACCAGTGAAGGAAGGAAAGGTATAGACACACACGCCCAGCAGAGAGGAGTGAGTGACTATATAAGACCAACAAACCCGTCAACGCTGATCACTCAGGTCTGACGCAGATTTCAAGGTAAGATGAAAACATTCCAAACTGATCATCACATCAAAAGCTTATTTTCTTCATCAATTAAAATCAGATTACGGTAGAAGGTGATTTTTTCCCCCGTTTTTTGACGGTATGTATTAGGAGCAACCCAAAATTGTGAAACTTTCCTGATAAAATCTAACTTATCGTGATTTTTCTTCTCCTCACAGATGAAGCTGCTCATTGTTGTGGCCATGCTGGCAGCGAGAGCTGCATGTATTCAAGGTATGGATGTGTTTGACTTCACGCAGTCATAGTCAGGATTATCTTTTCAAACATGAGTAGTCGGAATACACATTTGTTGTATTTCATTGAATTTCAGTTTGTTTTTCTTCATACAAGTGAAGTGGCTACACAAATACTGTGTATATTTGTGTAGTGACTTCATAATATTTCCAGATGTTATGATGTTTCAATCACATCAATACATTTAACTTGTGATTGTTACTGAAGAAAAATATAACTGAAAATTCATAACACAAATGATTTCTTCCCTCTATTTTCAAGCAAATGTAAGTTAAAAGTTTGATATATATTTAATCTTGTAGATAAAATATGAGGAAGGAGCAAGCATAAATATGCCGAGGCATTTTGAAATCGGGGTAGTAAAATCATCCTCCTACATGAAGAAATCCCCTTAAGTTCAAGTGTTGCAGATGAGATGAAGCGTTTAATTAAAGTCAAAGAAGTATTTTGTTTTGTGTTTTTTTATTATGATTTCTGTTGTTTTTTTTTTATGTTTCATTGCCTTAATGATTTGTCACATGCTATTACCAATGATAATAATGATTTAAGTATTTTAATGAACACTTTTTTTTCAGATCTCTCAGGGAAAATGTTCACGTTCCCAGTGCAAAACAACCGAGCTCGTGTCAGGCTGATAACAAACAAACAAGAATTCAGAGCTGTGACTGTCTGCCACAGGTAGTAATTCAATGTAAATCCTGATGAACACACATCCTCTCTGACTGTCACCAACCCCATAACAAGCCAGTGTGTCGTACCTGCAGATCGTTTACAGACATCAAAAGAGACCATGGCCTGTTCTCACTGTCCACCTCTGGGTCGGCCAACTCTTTCCTGATATTCTGGGATGAAACAAATAAGGAGATGGAGGCTCGCGTCAAGGAACAAAAGTCAGAGTTCAGGGGACTGGACTACAAACCCAACATGTGGCACTCCATCTGCACCACCTGGGACTCAGCGACCGGAATTGTGCAGTTGTGGTTTAATGGAAGGCCGACGATTCGCAAATTTGTCCCCGCCACATCAGCTATAACTGGAAGCACGATGATCATTCTTGGACAGGTATGGTTTTATTACTTAACATCATGATCAATAGTCCATCACTGGTTTCTGAATACACACAATTTGGATTGGTTAAGGTGTAAGGAGTAAAACATTTTTTAAAGTGAATGTAGAGATGTTTTTCTCTGTCGCTCTACGTTCCCCACAGGAGCAGGATGCTCACGGTGGAGGATTCGACATCAAGCAGGCTTTTGTTGGGATGATGTCGGACGTCCACATGTGGGACTACGTCCTCTCTTCCTGTGAGATTCAGAGCTACGTCGACAAGCTCAACTTCACTCCAGGGAACGTGCTGAACTGGAAGGCGCTGGAGTTTGAGATCACAGACAAAGTGCTGGTGGAACCGAAATCCATCGTCTGTCACTGAAACTGTGACGGACATTTGTCAGTGTCTCCGAAAGCCTTGCTGTGGTTCAGTTGTTTTGGGTTTCCAATGAGGAGAAATTGTTTATATCGGCAAATTATGTTAATTTCCTGCTAATTTGAGGATGTACTTTTGACATTTCTTTCCCCATCCCATGATAATTTTGAGAATCTTTGTGCATTTTCTCTATCTGGAAACAATTTGACTCTGTAATAATCATAAATTGTTTGCTCTGGAGCTCCATAATGTAGTCTTTTCGTAACACTACAACCATTTTTGTTTAATTATTCTGATACTGTAACACACTTTGAGTTGTCTTTTTAATATGAAAACCGTGTTTTGAATAAAGATTGATTTGATTTGATATAAACAAAAATCAGCTGTTAATGTATTAAAATATTGATTAAAATATGGATGCACAGCAGACAAGGGTTTTGTTTTTGTGTTTTTTATGTAAGCTACCTTTCACCATCAACTGTCTTTTTCACAAATATGATAGCACTTTATAATACGGCCCGTATCTTACAGAGTAGCTTCCCTTTTCTTACAGTAGTTCCTTCAACTTTGAAGGTAACTGTCGGACATGTACATGTTATTTCGCGGAACCTGAGGAGTGCTTACATTTGTGTCTGACAATATAAGTGCTGTTATCTTACAGTGTAGTTGGACGTGTCTTAATTAGTAGTTACTAAACGTAACTCCAGACAGTTCTACGAGTGTATGCATGCCCGCCTATGGGCTTCACTATTGGTATTCCTCTTGGCGCCAGCCAATCCACTGAGACCAAACTGAAACCTGTGCATCAATCCTGCCCGTGCGTTGGCACAGCACCACGCCCCTCCCTGAGGGTATAAAACCGGGCACTTGCCGCTCAAACTCCCTTCTTCTGAATCAGCAAAGAAGGAAGCGGACAGCTTGGCCAGCAGGTAGGCCGGCACGCATGCACTCGTAGAACTGGAGTTACGTTTAGTAACTACTAATTCTACGTCGTGATATGCTTAGCCCGCCTACGGGCTTCGCTATTGGTACAAACCAAGGCGGAGGCCGTAGGGGATGAATGTACTCCCAGCTGGCATGCTGACAGGATTGGTGCAGCAGAAAGCGGAAGTAAACAAACCGTATGTCAGAACAGCCTCATAACTTCCAGGAGAAAATGGGGCAAGCAGCCTGACCGAGGCACTGCCCAAAGGTGCGTAAGCATCGCCACAGTGACACACACACACGCCGGCTGGGGAAAAACCCTGGTTCGCGACCCCACACGGAAAGCGGCAGCCGTGCTCGAAGGACCAACACGGCAAGCGGCAGAACTCCTGTTCCCGCTAAGCACCGACGCGTTCACAACATCTGCCAGCCAGAACGGCAGGCGAGGAAAAACCCTGGCTCGCGACCCCACACGGGGCGCAGCAGCCGGGCCACGAAGACCAACACGGTTAGACGACAGATAGACGACAGACCATCAGATATGAACGCACAAAGATGGACGTGGACGCCCATGAGGCAGCCTGGCAGATGTCACCCACCGCGACACCTCTGCACAGGGCCGCAGAAGCAGCCATACTCCGTGTGGAATGAACACGAATCACCGCCGGCGGCAGAAGATTCTGTGCCTCATAAGCAGCTGCAATAGCGCCCCCCACCCAGTGGACGAGACGCTGGGAGGACAGCGGGGCTCCACGCCCCCTGGCCCCATATCGCACAAACAGCTGGTCCGTAGTGTGAAAGCCAGCCGTGCGCTCAACATAATGTGACAGGAGCGTACGGTTTTGGGAAACCAAGTTAAATGTTCGGAGAGAATGATTTTTCAACGCCACCTGGAGAGTAGGCTCCAGGACCAATTCAACCCAGTACAGAGTAAGGCCGCGCTAGGTGTGGACATGAAGCAGGATGTGAGACATAATATACAAAATACAAAATTAATTTTATTCTTAGAGTCACAAATGTTAAAATACTATAGGCCTATAGAACACTTATTAATTATTTCAAACTTATTAAGCACAGTAAAAAACGAATCACAGGAACACTTATAGCGGTGGAGGATTGATTACTGCAGTTAAGTTGCTTATTTTACAAAATAAACAATAATGCACAAAAACAGCAACACATGCAAAAGTAAATAGGAAGCAACAAATTAAGCACAAGCCATGCAAAGCAAAATATGAACAACAAGCAAAAAAAAATAACATGCAAAGCAAAAAAACAAAAGGCAAGCAATAAGCAGACTTTGAACAAAATACAGAACTACAATGAAATCAAAACTCACCCACTGAAGGAATAATGCCTGCAACAAAATGAAATAAACATTAGCTGCCTATTTGCACAGTCTGTCCAGATGAAAATAGGCTACTGTAGCCTATGACAGAGGATGGCGCAAATTAATCCCAGCGCCCCTGAACGCTCCCCGCAGGAGCGTGCAGGAGGTAGGGGAAGCTAGTCGCGGTGAGCCTGCTACATTGCTGGCGAGGTGTGGGCTGCAAGACGTGCAGCCTTAACTTAAACCCTGGAGATGATGTGGAACAGAGCAGGACAAGGCAACGGGTCCTTTCTAGGAGTGGCGGCCCTCGTTGTGGACCACACACTGGAGATTGGTGCCTACAAGCCTACAATGGAGACACGAACATTAAAACGTTGTGGGGAAACTAATCTAAACACGGTTGAATCTTACCTGCTGGAGCAAGCACGCGCGCACAGGCAGCAGGAGGAGGGGGAGAGCCAATGAGGATATTAGTGGCTTATCCCTGCTGCAGCTCGGATCTACAAGCGTAATTTGGGATCAGCATTGGCCCGAGCCAAAAATGACAAGGCAGAACAACGAACAGCTTACCCCGGGCGAGGAGTCCCAAACTCGGGGCGCAAACCGAAATGGATCGCCTGAGGCACACAAGCGTGCTCCAAACCAGGAAATCTCGGCTGGTTACCAAACGCTGCAACCACCGCACCAAAACCAAACGTGTGTGCGCGCGCAGACCACCCACTAAGCTTATAGGCTCGGTTTGGTGCCACTTTCCAATCACAGCTCAGGTAAGATGCACACCATCATGCCACAATAAGAACGTAGAGCCCTGACCGGGCAGAGCAACCGCAGCCGCGGGTTGTCACCGGATGAATCAGGCAGGGAGCAAAGCGTCCTGATCCGGATCACCCGCGACCGAAAGTCCGAGGTGATCACCTTGGTATGAAAGGCCGGATTAGGCCAGAGGTGCACGAGACCCCCATCTGGGCTGAACACCATGCAGGATGGGTGGACTGACAGAGCGCAGAGATCCCCAACACTCTTGGCGGACTCTAGCGCTAACAAAATGGAAGCCTTAAAGGAGAGAAAGCGGTCTGTCGCCTGCTCCAAAGGCTCAAAGTAGGGTCCCTTAAGACCCTCCAACACAGTGTGGCAGTCCCACGGGGAGATCACATGTCTTGGGTGTGGCCGTCGCCAACACGCCCCACGCAGAAACCGCTCCATCAGCGGGTGACTGCGCACAGAAAAGCGGCCGAAACCGCCATGACCTGCCGCAATGGCCGATGCAAACACCGCCAGGGTGGATGCAGTGCGACCACTGTCCAGCAGGACCTGGAGAAACTCCAAAACTCCGATAGCGCAGGAGACCTGCTCCAAACCCCTCTCCAAGCAGCATGTGGAGAAAAGCTGCCACCGAGACCTGGAGGCCTTAACAGTGGAGGGGGCCCTGGCACTCTGGATGGTGGAAACCACCGCAGGAGTCAGATCTAGTTCCACTAATCTCATCCTCTCAGCCTCCAAGCCAGGAGCCTCCTGCCCAGGAGAGGGCGGGACCGAAGGGTGCCCCCTGCCTGCAGCAGAGCGTCGGGCCCGTCGGGGATCGGCCACGGGTCTCCGACCGCCAGCTGGACCAGGTCCGGGAACCACCGGACACTCGGGGAGTCCGGAGCCACCACAATCACGTGGCGGTTCTGTGTCCTCACCCTGCGCAGCAAAGGGGTTAAGAGGCGGGCTGGAGGGTATGCGTACAGGAGGCCCGGAGGCCAGCTCCTGTGTGTGAAGGCATCCTCCCCGAGCAGGGGTGCGTCTGACAACCTGAGCAAGAACCAGAGTGGGCACTGTGCGTTCTCTGCACTGGTGAAAAGATCTGCCACCGGGTGGCCGAACTTGGACCAGAGTCGGGCTGCCACCCATGGGGACAGGCCCCACTCGTCGTGGAGTGGGCCTCCCCGGGACATCCTGTCCACACCGACGTTGAGAACCCCGGGCACGTGCCGCGCTCTGAGAGAGGCGAGGTGCCTGTCTGCCCACAGCAGGATCTCTGCCGTTTTGAGATGACCGAGTCTCCCCCTGCCTGTTCAGGTACGTGACCACTGTGGTGTTGTCCGACCTGACGAGCACATGGCTGTCCTTCAGCATGGCTTGGAAATGGAGCAGCACCCGCTGCACCACCGTCATTTCCAGCACGTTGATGTGAGTAGGTGGGGAAACCTAGGCCCCGCCCACCGCGAGATGGCCCAGGGTTCCTCCCCATCCTGCGAGAGACCCATCCGTGAACACCTCGACGTGTTGCGACACACAGCCCAAGGGGATTCCCTGCATGAGGAGAGCAGGATCCATCCAGAAAAGGAGATCTTGACGCGCCTGGGGCGGGACCAAGACCAGTCTGTGTCCGTTCTGTTTCCCGAAGCAGCGGAGGCGGGAGAACCACCACTGCAGTCTGCGCATGTGCAGAAGGTGCAACTGAACCACTGGGTGGGCCGCGGCCATCAAACCCAGGATGGTCCTGACCAGACGGACCCTGACCAGAGGTGTGGTCGTCACACACCTCAGGGCCGAGAGGAGGGAGGTTCGCCTGTCCTTGGAGAGGCGGGCCGTCATAGAGAGCGTGTCCAGCTCCAAGCCCAGGTAAGCCATGTGCTGAGCCAGGGTGAGTGCGCTCTTGTCTTGGTTCACCATGAACCCCAGGAGGCCGACGTGGTGCAGTTGGAGCGTCTGCAGCGAAGTGCCACAATTGCTAAATTTATGAATTGACTGCAATTACAGTCTTACTAAATGCATTCACTGACCCTATTTCCCTCACTCAGTTCGCTTCCAGTCTGCTCCTCTCCTATAAAGGCCCACCTGACTGCTGTCAGGAATCACTCCAGTGTTGACAGAAAGCAGTCCCTCGGCTTCTTCTTCTTCTTCGGCTTTTTCTTTTTCTTCTTCTTCTTCTTCTTCTTTGGGGTAAAAGGTAGCTTGCATCCCTACGGTTGCATTACCGCCGCCTTCTGGTTCTTATAATCCGGTTATTATTTCATAACTCATATGGACAAGTTATGTTGACATATTGAAATTTTCACCTCATTAATTGACATACAATCTTGAGTTAGATTACCAATAACTCATATTATCAAGTTGAAATACAATAACTCATTATGGAAAGTAGAAATAACTGAAACAGAAAAGTTAGAATAACTTATTGACCATATCATTTATTACAGTGTAGTTATAGGTAAAGTGGTTTTTGCAGTGGAAGTACTGGATAGTTAGACAGTAAGGACAGACAAGGGTGATCTTAAGGGTTGGGTAACTTTAAAAGGTGAATTTCTGTCTCTGAAAAATAAATAAATAAATAAATAAATAAATAATTAAATAAAGATGTTTGGACGTCTGCATGTCTTGTCATTATTATCTGAAACACATACTCATCAATGCGTTAGAGTATTTCAGTTTGTCATTGGTCTACACAATCTGTGGGGGTCCATGGTGATTCTTTTAAGGAAGAGGCACATCAAGGTTGTACAATAAAAGCATATGTTCAGGAAAATTACTCTGTTTTCATAAGTACATGGTAAAACACGGGAAACTACAGTGTAAGATTCCAGGACTGACACTGTAAGAGACGAGCATAAGTACCCCAGTCCATAAAATGTCATGCATGAGAGTTACCTCCACACTTTAGGAAACTACACATTAAGACACGTCAAACGACACTGTAAGAGAAGGGAAGCCACAACACATGGGCAGTATTATAAAGTGCTAGTGATTATAAACTTGATCCTCTGAATCAGAGCCAGCCCAGGCTTGTTAAGCGCCCCAGACGAGTCCAAGACAAGCGCCCTGTCGGAGCGCAGAACGGCGCGGCGCGGTGCACGGCACACGGAGCGTCGGGGCCCGCAAGTGTGCAGTCACGGCGGCCTGCCCCTGGGTAGCTGCCCAGTTTGCTTATGCCTAGAGCCGGCCCTGCTCTGAATTAGACTGAGCCACAGACGGCTGACCGAATCTGAAGCAACAAGACTTTCATCTGATTGCATGGTATAAATTGATGATTTCACATAAAGGATTGTCAAGATTTTGTGTTTTAAATCCAAGTGACATCCTTATTTGATGCAGCAGTATAGCATAGTGAACTGGTGACTAGGGGTGTCAACGTAAGCAATTTTTTGTACACGTGTAACCGTGACTTCTAACCGACATGTAACTGATTACATGTGGCGTCATAGATTTATCTTTTTCTATTGCAGTTGCGCTATATGACCAGTAGAGGATCTGCATTGAAATACACGAACTCATAATCCCATTAAATCAAAGACATTCCACAGTTATTAGACAAACGGGCCACCATTTCAGCGATTAAGCTGATGATATGTTCACTCAGTGTCTTGTCACATTTCTTTGATTTGTTGTATATAAAACGCCTCATGCTAGCTTGTGAACCGCTAGCGGTAGCTCACCAGCGAGATAGCTAGCATTAGCATCGATGCTAGCGTCGCTCCCTCCAGCTTGTTGGGGTGTTTCCATGGTAACTGGTCTCTCTCTTTTTTTTAATCAACCAAACATTGCCCCGCATGTATGTGGATAACAGCAGTAGATTGAACATTTAGTTAGTTCATGTCATTCATGTAATTATCTGAAGTTTTCAGGTAACATCGTCGCTCCACAAAATATTATAAAAAAAGAGTGAAAAAAAAAAACGATGAGGAGGAGGAAAATGACGTGCACACGGTTACTGATTTTCCTAAATGGTTATGATTTATTATCCATGTACACTTGTTGATGTTTACACCCCGACTGGTGACAGCTCTTGAAATCATTGAAAGTACCAAAAGAGCAGTGTGAAAAGCAACGTAATGAAGATTCAGATAACTATTCATGGACAGATGAACTTTGACCTTTATTTTGAACATGTGAGATAGTTTTTTCATTGTGGAATTGAGGAATAAGCAATACAGAACGAAACTCTTTTCAATATCAGGGTGTTACTCTCAGTGAATTTTGTTGATTCATCAACAAACTGTGCATGCTGGACAAGGCTGTGTGTGTTGCAAAAAAGAAGAAAACTCAGTTCAGGAAGGAAACGTATAGACGCACGCGCCCAGTCGAGAGGAGTGACTATAAAAGACCAACCAACCCGTCAGTGCTGATCATTCAGGTCTGACGCAGATTTCAAGGTAAGATGAAAACATTCCAAACTGATCATCACATCAAAAGCTTATTTTCTTTATCAATTTAAATCAGATTATTGCAGAAGGTGATGTTTTTTCCTGTTATTTGACGGTGTGTATTAGGAGCAACCCAACATTGTGAAATTTGCCTGATAAAATCTAACTTATCGTGATTTTTCTTCGCCTCACAGATGAAGCTGCTCATTGTTCTGGCCATGCTGGCAGCAGGAGCTGCAAGTGTTCAAGGTATGGATGTGTTTGACTTAAAGGAATACTCCGAAGATTTTGGACCCACGCCCTATCCTGATCATTTACAGAGTGAGATAAGCTCAAAAATACCTTTTTGTGTCCAGTCATCCAGTGCCTGGCTAACAGCTGTTTGCATCGTAGTTATCTTAGCTCAACTACAGCAGGTGAAGAGAAGGCAGAGCCAGACTGAGACAGTGGACAAAATAATCCTTCCAGTGGTCCAGGGGATGGCGAAGTAAATCCGAATGGTTATAAAACTCCTTCCACTGAAAGGAGTATTTTGTCCACTTTCTCAGTCTGGCTCTGTCTCCTCTTCACCTGCCGTGGTTGAGCTAAGCTAACTACGATGCTAACAGCTGTTAGCCAGACACTGGACGAACGGACACACAAAAGGTATTTATGGGCTTATCTCACTTTCTAAACGATAGGGATGGGGCGTGGGTTCAAAATCTTCGGAGTATTCTTTTAAAGCAGTAATAGTCAGAATTATCTTTTCAAACATAAGTAGTCAGAATACACATTTGTTGTATTTTATTGAATTTCAGCTTGTTTTTCTTCCTACAAGGGAGGTGGCTACACAAATATTGTGAAATATTTCCAGATGCTGTGATGTTGTAATCACACCAATACATTTATCTTGTGTTAATTACTTAAGAAAAAATAACTGAAAATCTGCGCATTCAGAGTGTTTATGTAGCCCGTGAGCTTCAGTTTCAGCCAGTACTTACCGATGGCGACTCTCACATAATGAAACTGTAACTGCTTCGGAAAATAAGCTTTCTGAGTGAGGCCGATTGCAGAAACTGTAAACAGAGCCATGCACACCCAGGGAAGATGAGCTTGCACTTGCACGCTTCCGACATTGATAGGCGTTTCCTCAGGAGGAGCAGCAGAGCTGGTAGGATGGTCTGGCGCATGCGCGTTTTTCAACAAGCGAGTAACAGACGTTAGGCTTCAACCTTTGAGAAAATCGTCCACCATACCTTGAAGTTCAAGTGTTGCAGATGAGATGAAGCAATATTTTAAATTCACAGAAGTATTTTGTTTTGTGTTTTATTATGATCTCTGTTGTTTATTTTTTATGTTTCACTGACGTAATGACTAGGGCTGTCAAATGATTAAAAATTTTAATCAGATTAATCGCAGCTTACAAATGAATTAATCATGATTAATCACAAATAATCACAATTTCCAACTGTGTCTGAAATATACCCTTTTTTCCTGTATTGCATTAACAAAAAAACGACAGGACATGATTATATATATTTAACATGTGATGTGTTTTATATTTAAGGCTCCAAATAAAATAAATATTCAAAAAACTAAAACATGCACACCATAATGTGTGTGTGTGTGCAGTGCTCCCTCTGCAGTCCCTCAAAAGTTGGCTTTTGGCAGGAGTTACATTTTCAGGTCTGTAACAAATGTTGTACCACAAGAAAAGTAAAACTAAGAGATACCACACTTTTTTCTTGCACAATAAAACAGGGCATTCTTAGCCAGTGTTCCTTTTTGTGTGGAAAACAGAAAACTGCTTCAACATTTTTGAATCAAACAAGTAGAATCCATGGGGCCAGCCGGCTTATCTCTCTCCATATTGCTGTCTTCTTCTGTTTTGATAAATGAATTGATGCCACGCCTCCTTTTCCTCCTGTCTGCTGACCGTCCATGCTTCACTTGTCCGCGTGACGTAAAAATCGTCATGAATTCCTGTCCGCTCGGGTCCGCGCAGCAGCCAGATTTTGAGACCGCGTTGCGCAATCGCAGCAGTCTACGCATGCGCCAGAGCGCCACAGCAAACAAAACATGACAGTAAAAGTGAAAGTAGACGGAGATCCAGCCTGATGGCTCCACTAAAAGACACTGAAAGAGTGAAAAACTCGTGGAAAGAGAGAGCAGACTCTGTCTGGAGGGAGGAGAAGGTCTGCAGACAGAAAGTAATTGCTCCGGCGCCGCCCCCGCGATTCAGAAACAGAAAAAAAAGGCTAAATAAATTTTAATACTTAATGATAATGTACTGACAGTGTATGTGCTTAATTTTCTCTAAATAATCCGTAATATAGGAGCAGATAAACAGTCTGTACTGCCGGAAAAGCTTCTCGATCAGCTGAGGTTGAGGTGAGGCTTCTTCTTCTTCTTCAGTTGCTGGCAGCTTGCAGGCAGCTTGCATTCCACGCGGGTGCACTACCGCCACCCGCTGGTAGAGGTGAGGATTGTCATGATGCGCATGCGTTAAACTGCATTAAAAATTTTAATGAGATTGATTACATAAATTAACGCAATTAACGCGTTATTTTTGACAGCCCTAGTAATGACTTGTCACATGCTATTACCAATGAAATTATTAATTTAAAGGGCAACTCCGGTTTTTTGACACCTGGACCTTATTTATAGGTGTGTGCATGCTCATATACTCACTCAGACAAACATCGTGCAGCTCGGAGTCCTTCAGAAGTTATTTAGATCCAAACGATGTAGCCGCACTAGCGGGGGTGCCACAGCAATGGAGCATTAGCGCGGGACATAATCTCTGCAAAGTCGCTCATTTCGGCTGTATTTCTTCATCCATCGCCAGTGTTATCATAAAGTCAGCTCGTCTACCATCTTCAGGTGGGTCAGCTGAAGAGCTGACAGTTTTCGCTAACTTAGCCACAATTAGCTCAGATGGGAACGTTGCGGCGCTCCTCTCCCCAGCAGAGAGGCACTTTGAGTCGGCCTCGGCTGTCACGGTGCCCCGGTGTCTGACTTCCAGGGGCCGAATTGGAAAACGGCCCTCAGCTGCTCCACGGAGGCTCCGGACACCCGCGAAGACGCACGGCTCACACGCGGCCGCTGGGCCGCTGGATGTCTCTCCTCGCCGGGAGGATGCGTAACTCCGCTCCCCGGCAGATGCGCGCTCCGGCGCGCCGAGGTCGGTGCTCTCTCCTTGCCGGGAGGAAGCGTATCTCTGCTCCCCGGCGGATGCACACTGCACGCCGGCCGCGGGACGCGCGACGGCCCGCCGCGCCGCTGCCGGAGCTCTCTCCTCGCCGGGAGGAAGCGTATCTCTGCTCCCCGGCGGATGCACGCTCCGCGCCGGCCGCGGGACGCGCGACGGCCCGGAGCTCTCTCCTTGCCGGGAGGAAGCGTATCTGTGCTCCCCGGCGGATGCACGCTCCACGCCGGCCGCGGGACGCGCGACGGCCGGAGCGCTCTCCTCGCCGGGAGACTCCAGATCTCCGCTGCCCGGCGGATGCGCGCTCCAAGCCAGGCCGCGGGACACCGCCGGAGGCCCCCCTTCCGACCGAAAGGCAACCCAGCGCTGATGGATGAAGAAATACAGCCGAAATGAGCGACTTTGCAGAGATTATGTCCAGGGCTAACGCTCCATTGCTGTGGCACCCCCGCTAGTGCGGCTACATCGTTTGGATCTAAATAACTTCTGAAGGACTCCGAGCTGCACGATGTTTGTCTGAGTGAGTATATGAGCATGCACACACCTATAAATAAGGTCCAGGTGTCAAAAAACCAGAGTTGCCCTTTAAGTATTTCAATGAACACTTCAATTTTTTTTTTTTCAGATCTCTCCGGGAAAATGTTCACGTTCCCGGTGCAAAACGACCAAGCTCGTGTCAGGCTGATAACACCCAAACAACAATTCAGAGCTGTGACTGTCTGCCACAGGTAGCAATTTAATGTAAATCCTGATGAACACACATCCTCTCTGACTGTCACCAACCTTTTAACAAGCCAGTGTGTCGTACCTGCAGATCGTTTACAGACATCAAAAGAAACCACGGCCTGTTCTCACTGTCCACCTCTGGGTCGTTCAACTCTTTCCTGATAATCTGGGATGAAACCAATAATTATATGTGGGCTTACGTCATGGATCAGTCGTCAGAGTTCAGGGGACTGGACTACAAACCCAACATGTGGCATTCCATCTGCACCACCTGGGACTCGGCGACCGGACTGGTGCAGTTGTGGTTTAATGGAAGGCCGACAATTCGCAAATATGTGCCCGTCACATCAGCTATATCTGGAACCCCGATGATCATTCTTGGACAGGTATGGTTTTATTACTTAACATCGTGATCAATAGTCCATCACTGGTTTCTGAATACACACAATTTGGATTGGTTATTAAGGTGTAAGGTGTGAAAGTTTTAAAATGTAGAGACGTTTTTCTCTGTTGCTCTACGTTCCCCACAGGAGCAGGATTCTCACGGTGGAGGATTCGACATCAATCAGACTTTCGTCGGGATGATGTCGGACGTCCACATGTGGGACTACGTCCTCTCTTCCTGTGAGATTCAGAGCTACGTCGACGAGCTCAACTTCACTCCGGGGGACGTGCTGAACTGGAAGGCGCTGGAGTTTGAGATCACAGACAAAGTGCTGGTGGAACCGAAATCCTCCATCTGTCACTGAAACTGTGACGGACATGTGTCAGTGTCTGGGAAAGCCTTGCTGTGGTTCAGTTGTTTTGGGTTTCCACTGAGGAGAAATTGTTTATGTTGGCAAATTATGTTGTTTTCCTGCTAATTTGAGGATGTACTTTTGACTTTTCTTTCCCCATCCCATAACAATTTTAAGAATCTTTGTGCATTCACCCTATTTGGGAACAATTTGACTCTGTAATAATCATAGATTGTTTGCTCTAGAACTGCCTCATGTACAGTACAACCATTTTTGTTTAATTATTTTGATATTGTAACACACTTTGAGTTGTGTTTTTAATCTAAAAAGCATTTTATGAATAAAGATTGATTTGATTTGATTTGATTTGACGTAAACCAAAATCAGCTGTTTAGCCAATGTATTAAAATATTGATTAAAATACGGAAGCACAGCAGACAAGGGTTTTGTTTTTGTGTTTTTTTTTAATGTAAGCTACCTTTCACCATCAACTATCTTTTTTACAAATATGGCAGAACTTTAACGCACTTTAAATGCAGTTTAACGCATGCGCATCATGACAAGCCTCACCTCTACCAGCGGGTGGCGGTAGTGCACCCACGTGGAATGCAAGCTGCCTGCAAGCTGCCAGCAACTGCAGAAGAAGAAGAAGCCTCACCTCAGCCTCGGCTGATTGAGAAGCTTTTTCGGCACTACAAACTGTTTATCTGTTCCTTTATTATGGATTATTTAGAGAAAATTAAGCACATACACTGTCAGTACATTATCCTAAAGTATTAAAGTTTATGTAGCCTTTTTTTTCTGTTTCTGATTCGCAGGGGCAGCGCCGGAGCGATTAGTTACTTTCACTTCTGTCTGCAGACCTTCTCCCTCCAGACAGAGTCTGCTCTGTCTTTCCACGAGTTTTTCACTCTTTCAGTGTCTTTAAGTGGAGCCATCAGGCTGTAGCTCTGTCTACTTTCACTTTTACCGTCATGTTTTGTCTGCTGCGCGGACCCTGGCGGACAGGAATTCATGACGATTTTTACGTCACGGAGACCAACGCGCAGCGCACACCCACGCGGACATGTGAAGCATGGACTGGCAGCAGACAGGAGGCAAAGGAGGCCTGGTCAATTAATTTATCAAAACAGAAGAAGAAAGCAATGTGGATAAACCGGCTGGCCCCGTGGATTCTACTTGTTTGATTAAAAAAATTTTGAAGCAGTTTTCTGTTTTCCCCACAAAAAGGAACACTGGCTAAGAATGACCTGTTTAATTGTGCAAGAAAAAAGTGTGGTATCTCTTAGTTTTACTTTTCTTGTGGTACAACATTTGTTACAGACCTGAAAATGTAACTCCTGCCAAAAGCCAACTTTGGAGGTACTGCTGAGGGAGTACTGCACACACACACATTATGGTGTGCATGTTTTAGTTTTTTGAATATTTATTTTATTTGGAGCCTTAAATATAAAACACATCATGTGTTAAATATATACAATCATGTCCTGTCGTTTTTTTGTTAATGCAATACAGGAAAAAAGGGTATATTTCAGACATAGTTAGACATTGCTATTATTTGTGATTAATCATGATTAATTAATTTGTAAGCTGTGATTAATCTGATTAAAAATTTTAATCATTTGACAGCCCTAGATATTATATATTTAATCAGTCTTTATTAACCAACAAAAAACACTAAATCCAGCTGTATTTATTGGAGAAAAGGGTACTCATGTGAGGCGGGGAGGCTCAAATCGATGGCTGGGAGATTTAACTCTGCAGTCCTTCATGTGCACATGTGCAGTAGCGCAAGGGTTACGTAATGCATGCACGTCTTGACGAGGATTATGTAATGGAGGCACATCTCGACGGGCAAGCACATTTTGACAGAACACCGGCTGAGGGACGGACACCGCAGCTAATCCGTACTCATTATAATCACTGCTGTGGCTCACACCGGCCACGGTCCGGCTGCGGTTCGGCTACGGAGCCCAAACCATTCTGGTAACTTTCCACAAGGATCTTATTTTTCCGCATGCTGTAGCCCTACCACGTAAAGCAGCATAAATTTGGTGGGATGCGAATGACCTGAGCAAAAAAAAAAGTCTGTCAGTCCGTTGTTAGCATATTAGGAATCACTCCACTCTGGTGTTGACACACAGTAGTCCCCCGCAGTGTCGGCTTCTTCTTCTTCTTCTTTGGGGTTAAAGGTAGCTTGCATCCCTACAGTTGCACTACCTCCACCTTCTGGTTCTTATAATCCGGTTTTTATTTTACAACTCATACGGACAAGTTATGTTGACATATTGAAATTTCCACCTCATTAAATTGACATACAATCTTGAGTTAGATTACCAATAAGTCATTTTATCAAGCTGATATACAATAACTCATTATGGAAAGTAGAAATAACTGACACAGAAAACTGAGAACAATTTATGGACAATATCACTTATTCCAGTGTAGTTACAGGTAAAGCGCTTGTTGCAGTGGAAGCACTGGATAGCAAGGAAAGACAAGGTTGATCTTAAGGGCTGGGTAACTTTAAAAGGTGAATTGCTGTCTCTTAAAAATAAAGATAACAAATAAATATTTAAAGATGTTTGTACGTCTGCAGGTCTTGTCATTATGTGACACATACTCATCAATACGTCAGAGTATTTCAGTTTATCATTGGTCTACACAATCTGCAGGGGTCGGTGGTGATTCTTAAGAAGAAGAGGCATATATCACGGTTGTACAACAAAAGCATATGTTCAGGAAAATTACACTGTTTTGATTAAGTACATGGTAAAACATGGGAAACTGCAGTGTAAGACTCCAGGACTTACACTAAGACATGAGTGTACCCCATAGAGTTCGTAAAATGTCATGCTACATTTATGAGATTTAACTCCACAGTTCAGGAAACTACACATTAAGACGCGTCAAACTACACTGCAGGGAAGCCACAAGACATGGACTGTATTATAAAGTGCTCGTGATCATAAACTTGATCCTCTGAATTAGACTGAGCCACAGACAACTTATCGAATCTGAAGCAACAACACTTTCATCTAATAGCATGGTATAAATGAGATTTTTTATTTGTATGTGTGATTTCACATAAAGGATTGTCAAGATTTTGTGTTTTAAATCCAAGTGACATCCTTATTTGATGCAGCAGTATAGCATAGTGTACTGGTGACTAGGTGCGTCAACGTTAACAATTTTTTATACACATGTAACCGTGACTTCTAACCAACATGTAACCAACTGCATGTGACATCATAGATTTATCTTTTTCCATTGCAGTTGCGCTATATGACCAGTAGAGGATCTGTCTCCATTGAAATACAGGAACTCATAATCCCATTAAATCAAAGACATTCCACAGTTATTAGACAAACGGGCCACCATTTCAGCTATGAAGTTGATAATATGTTCACTCAGTGTCTTGTCACATTTCTTTGATTTGTTGTATATAAAACGCCTCATGCTAGCTTGTGAACCGCTAGCGGTAGCTCACCAGCGAGATAGCTAGCATTAGCATCGATGCTAGCGCCGCTCCCTCCAGCTTGTTGGGGTGTTTCCATGGCGGCTGGTCTCTCTCTTTTTTTTAATCAACGTAACATTGCCCCGCATGTATGTGGATAACTGCAGTAGATTGAACATTTAGTTAGTTCATGTTATTCATGTAATTATCTGAAGTTTTCAGGTAACATCGTCGCTCCACAAAATATTATAAAACAAGAGTGAAAAAAGAAACGATGAGGAGGAGGAAAATGACGTGCACACGGTTACTGATTTTCCTAAATGGTTATGATTTATTATCCATGTACACTTGTTGATGTTTACACCCCGACTGGTGACAGCTCTTGAAATCATTGAAAGTACCAAAAGAGCAGTGTGAAAAGCAACGTAATGAAGATTCAGATAACTATTCATGGACAGATGAACTTTGACCTTTATTTTGAACATGTGACTTAGTTTTTTCATTGTGGAATTGAGGAATAAGCAATACAGAACGAAACTCTTTTCAATATCAGGGTGTTACTCTCAGTGAATTTTGTTGATTCATCAACAAACTGTGCATGCTGGACAAGGCTGTGTGTGTTGCAAAAAAGAAGAAAACTCAGTTCAGGAAGGAAACGTATAGACGCACGCGCCCAGTCAAGAGGAGTGACTATAAAAGACCAACCAACCCGTCAGTGCTGATCATTCAGGTCTGACGCAGATTTCAAGGTAAGATGAAAACATTCCAAACTGATCATCACATCAAAAGCTTATTTTCTTTATCAATTTAAATCAGATTATTGCAGAAGGTGATGTTTTTTCCTGTTATTTGACGGTGTGTATTAGGAGCAACCCAACATTGTGAAATTTGCCTGATAAAATCTAACTTACCGTGATTTTTCTTCGCCTCACAGATGAAGCTGCTCATTGTTCTGGCCATGCTGGCAGCAGGAGCTGCAAGTGTTCAAGGTATGGATGTGTTTGACTTAAAGGAATACTCCGAAGATTTTGGACCCACGCCCTGTCCTGATCATTTACAGAGTGAGATAAGCTCAAAAATACCTTTTTGTGTCCAGTCATCCAGTGCCTGGCTAACAGCTGTTTGCATCGTAGTTAGCTTAGCTCAACTACAGCAGGTGAAGAGAAGACAGAGCCAGACTGAGACAGTGGACAAAATAATCCTTCCAGTGGTCCAGGGGATGGCGAAGTAAATCCGAATGGTTATAAAACTCCTTCCACTGAAAGGAGTATTTTGTCCACTTTCTCAGTCTGGCTCTGTCTTCTCTTCACCTGCCGTGGTTGAGCTAAGCTAACTACGATGCTAACAGCTGTTAGCCAGGCACTGGACGAACGGACACACAAAAGGTATTTATGGGCTTATCTCACTTTCTAAACGATAGGGATGGGGCGTGGGTTCAAAATCTTCGGAGTATTCTTTTAAAGCAGTAATAGTCAGAATTATCTTTTCAAACATAAGTAGTCAGAATACACATTTGTTGTATTTTATTGAATTTCAGCTTGTTTTTCTTCCTACAAGGGAAGTGGCTACACAAATATTGTGAAATATTTCCAGATGCTGTGATGTTGTAATCACACCAATACATTTATCTTGTGTTAGTTACTTAAGAAAAAATAACTGAAAATCTGCGCATTCAGAGTGTTTATGTAGCCCGTGAGCTTCAGTTTCAGCCAGTACTTACCGATGGCGACTCTCACATAATGAAACTGTAACTGCTTCGGAAAATAAGCTTTCTGAGTGAGGCCGATTGCAGAAACTGTAAACAGAGCCGTGCACACCCAGGGAAGATGAGCTTGCACTTGCACGCTTCCGACATTGATAGGCGTTTCCTCAGGAGGAGCAGCAGAGCTGGTAGGATGGTCTGGCGCATGCGCGTTTTTCAACAAGCGAGTAACAGACGTTAGGCTTCAACCTTTGAGAAAATCGTCTACCATACCTTGAAGTTCAAGTGTTGCAGATGAGATGAAGCAATATTTTAAATTCACAGAAGTATTTTTTTTTGTGTTTTTTTATTATGATCTCTGTTGTTTATTTTTTATGTTTCACTGATGTAATGACTTGGGCTGTCAAATGATTAAAAATTTTAATCAAATTAGTCACAGCTTACAAATTAATTAATCATGATTAATCACAAATAATCGCAATTTCCAACTATGTCTGAAATATACCCTTTTTTCCTGTATTACATTAACAAAAAAACGACAGGACATGATTATATATATTTAACATGTGATGTGTTTTATATTTAAGGCTCCAAATAAAATAAATATTCAAAAAACTAAAACATGCACACCATAATGTGTGTGTGTGCAGTGCTCCCTCTGCAGTCCCTCAAAAGTTGGCTTTTGGCAGGAGTTACATTTTCAGGTCTGTAACAAATGTTGTACCACAAGAAAAGTAAAACTAAGAGATACCACACTTTTTTCTTGCACAATTAAACAGGGCATTCTTAGCCAGTGTTCCTTTTTGTGTGGAAAACAGAAAACTGCTTCAACATTTTTGAATCAAACAAGTAGAATCCATGGGGCCAGCCGGCTTATCTCTCTCCATATTGCTGTCTTCTTCTGTTTTGATAAATGAATTGACGCCACGCCTCCTTTTCCTCCTGTCTGCTGACCGTCCATGCTTCACTTGTCCGCGTGACGTAAAAATCGTCATGAATTCCTGTCCGCTCGGGTCCGCGCAGCAGCCAGATTTTGAGACCGCGTTGCGCGATCGCAGCAGTCTACGCATGCGCCAGAGCGCCACAGCAAACAAAACATGACAGTAAAAGTGAAAGTAGACGGAGATCCAGCCTGATGGCTCCAATAAAAGACACCGAAAGAGTGAAAAACTCGTGGAAAGAGAGAGCAGACTCTGTCTGGAGGGAGGAGAAGGTCTGCAGACAGAAAGTAATCGCTCCGGCGCCGCCCCCGCGATTCAGAAACAGAAAAAAAAGGCGAAATAAATTTTAATACTTAATGATAATGTACTGACAGTGTATGTGCTTAATTTTCTCTAAATAATCCGTAATATAGGAGCAGATAAACAGTCTGTAGTGCCGGAAAAGCTTCTCGATCAGCTGAGGTTGAGGTGAGGCTTCTTCTTCTTCTTCAGTTGCTGGCAGCTTGCAGGCAGCTTGCATTCCACGTGGGTGCACTACCGCCACCCGCTGGTAGAGGTGAGGATTGTCATGATGCGCATGCGTTAAACTGCGTTAAACCTACACTAAGGAACTTTTCAACCTTAATAAAAGATTTTAATATCTTTTGTGATGATACATCGACTTACAGCTAGTTGAATGACCCCTCTGTCACGGGCTGAGGGCATCAGTATTGCTTTCACTTGGACTAAGCAACTGTGAGGAGGGTGGTAGGAACCCTGCACACTAAAAAACTCCAAATGTGCTGACTGCTTTACGGCATGCGTCACATCATGATATAACATTGTTTAGCCACCATTAGATTCATTACCTCGTCGCTATCCATCCTTCACACAGCCACTGGAAACAAATGAAGGCGAGTTCAGTCCGACAGCATGCCCACCGGGAGCAGCAATTTACGACGTCATGCGCTAGTCCTCATGGGAACTGTAGTATTCCTTCAGGCAAAACACTACCGCTTTTGTCCACTGGCGCCGCCAAAATCAATGAAAACTGAAAGTTCCTTAGTGTTGCTTTAAAAATTTTAATGAGATTGATTACATAAATTAACGCAATTAACGCGTTATTTTTGACAGCCCTAGTAATGACTTGTCACATGCTATTACCAATGAAATTATTAATTTAAGTATTTCAATGAACACTTCAATTTTTTTTTTTTTTCAGATCTCTCCGGGAAAATGTTCACGTTCCCGGTGCAAAACGACCGAGCTCGTGTCAGGCTGATAACAAGCAAACAACAATTCAGAGCTGTGACTGTCTGCCACAGGTAGCAATTTAATGTAAATCCTGATGAACACACATCCTCTCTGACTGTCACCAACCTTTTAACAAGCCAGTGTGTCGTACCTGCAGATCGTTTACAGACATCAAAAGAAACCACGGCCTGTTCTCACTGTCCACCTCTGGGTCGTTCAACTCTTTCCTGATAATCTGGGATGAAACCAATAAGGATATGGAGGCTTACGTCATGGATCAGTCGTCAGAGTTCAGGGGACTGGACTACAAACCCAACATGTGGCATTCCATCTGCACCACCTGGGACTCGGCGACCGGACTGGTGCAGTTGTGGTTTAATGGAAGGCCGACAATTCGCAAATATGTGCCCGTCACATCAGCTATACCTGGAACCCCGATGATCATTCTTGGACAGGTATGGTTTTATTACTTAACATCGTGATCAATAGTCCATCACTGGTTTCTGAATACACACAATTTGGATTGGTTATTAAGGTGTAAGGTGTGAAAGTTTTAAAATGTAGAGACGTTTTTCTCTGTTGCTCTACGTTCCCCACAGGAGCAGGATGCTCACGGTGGAGGATTCGACATCAATCAGGCTTTCGTCGGGATGATGTCGGACGTCCACATGTGGGACTACGTCCTCTCCTCCTGTGAGATTCAGAGCTACGTCGACGAGCTCAACTTCACTCCGGGGAACGTGCTGAACTGGAAGGCGCTGGAGTTTGAGATCACAGACAAAGTGCTGGTGGAACCGAAATCCTCCATCTGTCACTGAAACTGTGACGGACATGTGTCAGTGTCTGGGAAAGCCTTGCTGTGGTTCAGTTGTTTTGGGTTTCCACTGAGGAGAAATTGTTTATGTCGGCAAATTATGTTGTTTTTCTGCTAATTTGAGGATGTGCTTTTGACTTTTCTTTCCCCATCCCATAACAATTTTAAGAATCTTCGTGCATTCACCCTATTTGGGAACAATTTGACTCTGTAATAATCATAGATTGTTTGCTCTAGAACTGCCTCATGTACAGTACAACTATTTTTGTTTAATTATTTTGATATTGTAACACACTTTGAGTTGTGTTTTTAATATTAAAAGCATTTTATGAATAAAGATTGATTTGATTTGATTTGATTTGATGTAAACCAAAATCAGCTGTTTAGCCAATGTATTAAAATATTGATTAAAATACGGAAGCACAGCAGACAAGGGTTTTGTTTTTGTTTTTTTTTAATGTAAGCTACCTTTCACCATCAACTATTTTTTTACAAATATGGCAGAACTTTAACGCACTTTAAACGCAGTTTAAAGCATGCGCATCATAACAAGCCTCACCTCTACCAGCGGGTGGCGGTAGTGCACCCACGTGGAATGCAAGCTGCCTGCAAGCTGCCAGCAACTGCAGAAGAAGAAGAAGCCTCACCTCAGCCTCGGCTGATCGAGAAGCTTTTTCGGCACTACAGACTGTTTATCTGTTCCTTTATTACGGATTATTTAGAGAAAATTAAGCACATACACTGTCAGTACATTATCCTAAAGTATTACAGTTTATGTAGCCTTTCTTTTCTGTTTCTGATTCGCAGGGGCAGCGCCGGAGCGATTAGTTACTTTCACTTCTGTCTGCAGACCTTCTCCCTCCAGACAGAGTCTGCTCTGTCTTTCCACGAGTTTTTCACTCTTTCAGTGTCTTTAAGTGGAGCCATCAGGCTGTAGCTCCGTCTACTTTCACTTTTACCGTCATGTTTTGTCTGCTGCGCGGACCCTGGCGGACAGGAATTCATGACGATTTTTACGTCACGCGGACCAACGCGCAGCGCACACCCACGCGGACATGTGAAGCATGGACTGGCAGCAGACAGGAGGCAAAGGAGGCCTGGTCAATTAATTTATCAAAACAGAAGAAGAAAGCAATGTGGATAAACCGGCTGGCCCCGTGGATTCTACTTGTTTGATTAAAAAAATGTTGAAGCAGTTTTCTGTTTTCCCCACAAAAAGGAACACTGGCTAAGAATGACCTGTTTAATTGTGCAAGAAAAAAGTGTGGTATCTCTCAGTTTTACTTTTCTTGTGGTACAACATTTGTTACAGACCTGAAAATGTAACTCCTGCCAAAAGCCAACTTTAGAGGTACTGCTGAGGGAGTACTGCACACACACACATTATGGTGTGCATGTTTTAGTTTTTTGAATATTTATTTTATTTGGAGCCTTAAATATAAAACACATCACGTGTTAAATATATATAATCATGTCCTGTCGTTTTTTTGTTAATGCAATACAGGAAAAAAGGGTATATTTCAGACATAGTTAGACATTGCTATTATTTGTGATTAATCATGATTAATTAATTTGTAAGCTGTGATTAATCTGATTAAAAATTTTAATCATTTGACAGCCCCAGATATTATATATTTAATCAGTCTTTATTAACCAACAAAAACACTAAATCCAGCTGTATTTATTGGAGAAAAGGGTACTCGTGAGGCGGGGAGGCTCAAATCGATGGCTGGGAGATTTAACTCTGCAGTCCTTCATGTGCACATGCGCAGTAGCGCAAGGGTTACGTAATGCATGCACGTCTTGACGAGGATTATGTAATGGAGGCACATCTCGACGGGCAAGCACATTTTGACAGAACACCGGCTGAGGGACGGACACTGCAGCTAATCCGTACTCATTATAATCACTGCTGTGGCTCACACCGGCCACGGTCCGGCTGCGGTTCGGCTACGGAGCCCAAACCGTTCTGGTAACTTTCCACAAGGATCTTATTTTTCCGCATGCTGTAGCCCTACCACGTAAAGCAGCATAAATTTGGTGGGATGCGAATGACCTGAGCAAAAAAAAAAGTCTGTCAGCCCGTTGTTAGCATATTAGGAATCACTCCACTCTGGTGTTGACACACAGTAGTCCCCCGCAGTGTCGGCTTCTTCTTCTTCTTCTTTGGGGTTAAAGGTAGCTTGCATCCCTACAGTTGCACTACCTCCACCTTCTGGTTCTTATAATCCGGTTTTTATTTTACAACTCATACGGACAAGTTATGTTGACATATTGAAATTTCCACCTCATTAAATTGACATACAATCTTGAGTTAGATTACCAATAAGTCATTTTATCAAGCTGATATACAATAACTCATTATGGAAAGTAGAAATAACTGACACAGAAAACTGAGAACAATTTATGGACAATATCACTTATTCCAGTGTAGTTACAGGTAAAGCGCTTGTTGCAGTGGAAGCACTGGATAGCAAGGAAAGACAAGGTTGATCTTAAGGGCTGGGTAACTTTAAAAGGTGAATTGCTGTCTCTTAAAAATAAAGATAACAAATAAATATTTAAAGATGTTTGTACGTCTGCAGGTCTTGTCATTATGTGACACATACTCATCAATACGTCAGAGTATTTCAGTTTATCATTGGTCTACACAATCTGTAGGGGTCGGTGGTGATTCTTAAGAAGAAGAGGCATATATCACGGTTGCACAACAAAAGCATATGTTCAGGAAAATTACACTGTTTTGATTAAGTACATGGTAAAACATGGGAAACTGCAGTGTAAGACTCCAGGACTTACACTAAGACATGAGTGTACCCCATAGAGTTCGTAAAATGTCATGCTACATTTATGAGATTTAACTCCACAGTTCAGGAAACTACACATTAAGACGCGTCAAACTACACTGCAGGGAAGCCACAAGACATGGACTGTATTATAAAGTGCTCGTGATCATAAACTTGATCCTCTGAATTAGACTGAGCCACAGACAACTTATTGAATCTGAAGCAACAACACTTTCATCTGATTGCATGGTATAAATGAGATTTTTTTTTTTGTATGTGTGATTTCACATAAAGGATTGTCAAGATTTTGTGTTTTAAATCCAAGTGTATGGAGATAATTTTGTGTCTTTATTATTCAATCAATCAAAAAAGGTTTTGCAAACAAAAAAGAGAGTTGAGACCAAAAAACATAAAGTTGCAATCAAAAAATAAAAGTTCAATCAAATAGAATAAATCTGAGAACAAAATTATTTAAGTGGCAACCCCACCAAATTTTTTTTGACATCAAAACAGAAAAAAACTTTGGTTTTGAATTGTGAAGTTTTGCTTGCAAGCTCAAAAGTTTTGGTTTTGAATTAAAAAGTTTTGGTTGCAAATTCAAAAGTTTTGGTTACGAATCCCAAAGTTTTGGTTGCGAATCCAAAAGTTTTGCTTGCGAATCTGACTGAACCCAATGGGCGGGGCCAACACTAGTGGAAGAGAGAAGAGCTCCTATTGGTCGCTTTGACCTCGCTCCTCCACCGCCTGTCTCCGCGCTGTTGCTGCTGCTTCCGCATTCGGTAAAGGCCAGTAGATATTGCAGGCTTTTTTCAATCTTCCCCGATTCAGAGACCACACACTGGAAGACAACAGAGGACAGATCGCACCAGATCTTCCTCTCCTGATCTTCTAGCGTGTGGTGTCCTGTAGATTCTTCATTAAAGAATCGGCTCCTCGCTCTTCAAAATCTCGCGGAGTCAAACTTGATTTTGAGCGTTTTCCCTTAAGTCCTGTGTTTACATTCGTCTCCACTATTAATAATAAGCGGAGAGCTTATTCCCTCACGTCATTCATTCATATCGGCTCCGTTCTTTCAGAGCACACCCCCCCCCCCCCCCCCCCCCCCCTCCCGTGTGCGCGCAGCACGGAGTGTTTACTGTCAGAAAGTTTAAAAGTTCTAGTATAGACGTGGGGAACATACGTAGTTTGACATCATTTTCTTATCATTTACCCCGTATTTGATAATAATTTAGCTCATTCATGTGTGTTTATTTCTTTTTTTTACGTTTCACTCCAGAGAGAAACAGTATAGAAATAAGTTATCGCAATCTGTGACGGACAAGCTACTTTTTAAAAAAATCATCATTTTTTGTCCCCAGATTGAATGGTTTAGACCAAAATTAAAATGCATTGATTAGGAAAAAGTTTCATTATACGTCCAAGTCCTCAGAAAGTTGTTTTTGCAATTCTTTCGTGATGGTTAATAATGGAGATGAATTGAAACATTGGGATTATTGCAGGACTGGCGAGATGCAGATGAGTGAACCAGATCTGGGTTTGGGTCTGAATGAAATACAGTTCATCCCGGAGCGATACAGTTATTGAGGAATAACCTCTCGTTTTCTGCACTACTGAGCTTTTCTGTTTCACTGTCATATAGTGAATATATTTCAAAGACATATATTCATGTCTCCAGCTCTGACAGCTGAGAGGGGATTTTTTTTTCAACACCTCAGTAAAACGGAACTGTTCGGCCGATCAGGGAGCTTTATTCTGAGGGTGTGGACAGGTCGGCTCTGAGCTGATCGTCTAGCAGGGCACCGCACACCACAGGATTTGCGATCGGAAATATTAAACATGTTCATTATCTACGATCTCGGCTTCCAATGCCTCCCGAGCGGCTCCGATTGGAAAAAAAAAAAATAAACCTCTCGGAACACACCGCACACTACAGGAAGATCGGACCCGAACTCATTTACATACTCTTGACAATCAGACCTTTGGCATCATTCGGGAGGAGAAAACCGGGACAAAATTCGGCCCATGGTTCGGGCATGGATAACTGCCAATAATCCTGTAATGTCTACTGGCCTTTACCAATGCGGAAGCAGCAGCAACAGCGCGGAGACAGGCGGTGGAGGAGCGAGGTCAAAGCGACCAATAGGAGCTCTTCTCTCTTCCACTAGTGTTGGCCCCGCCCATTGGGTTCAGTCAGATTCGCAAGCAAAACTTTTGGATTCGCAACCAAAACTTTTGGATTCGTAACCAAAACTTTTGAATTTGCAACCAAAACTTTTTAATTCAAAACCAAAACTTTTGAGCTTGCAAGCAAAACTTCACAATTCAAAACCAAAGTTTTTTTCTGTTTTGATGTCAAAAAAAATTTGGTGGGGTTGCCACTGAAATAATTTTGTTCTCAGATTTATTCTATTTGATTGAACTTTTATTTTTTGATTGCAACTTTATGTTTTTTGGTCTCAACTCTCTTTTTTGTTTGCAAAACCTTTTTTGATTGATTGAATAATAAAGACACAAAATTATCTCCATACAAGTGACATCCTTATTTGATGCAGCAGTATAGCATAGTGTACTGGTGACTAGGTGTGTCAACGTTAACAATTTTTTATACACATGTAACCGTGACTTCTAACCAACATGTAACCAACTGCATGTGACATCATAGATTTATCTTTTTCCATTGCAGTTGTGCTATATGACCAGTAGAGGATCTGTCTCCATTGAAATACAGGAACTCATAATCCCATTAAATCAAAGACATTCCACAGTTATTAGACAAACGGGCCACCATTTCAGCTATGAAGTTGATGATATGTTCACTAAGTGTCTTGTCACATTTCTTTGATTTGTTGTATATAAAACGCCTCATGCTAGCTTGTGAACCGCTAGCGGTAGCTCACCAGCGAGATAGCTAGCATTAGCATCGATGCTAGCGTCGCTCCCTCCAGCTTGTTGGGGTGTTTCCATGGCGGCTGGTCTCTCTCTTTTTTTTAATCAACGTAACATTGCCCCGCATGTATGTGGATAACTGCAGTAGATTGAACATTTAGTTAGTTCATGTTATTCATGTAATTATCTGAAGTTTTCAGGTAACATCGTCGCTCCACAAAATATTATAAAAAAAGAGTGAAAAAAAATGATGAGGAGGAGAAAAATGACGTGCACACGGTTACTGATTTTCCTAAATGGTTATGATTTATTATCCATGTACACTTGTTGATGTTTACACCCCGACTGGTGACAGCTCTTGAAATCATTGAAAGTACCAAAAGAGCAGTGTGAAAAGCAACGTAATGGAGATTCAGATAACTATTCATGGACAGATGAACTCTGACCTTTATTTTGAACATGTGACTTAGTTTTTTCATTGTGGAATTGAGGAACCAGCAATATAGAACGAAACTCTTTTCAATATCAGGGTGTTACTCTCAGTGAATTTTGTTGATTCATCAACAAACTGTGCATGCTGGACAAGGCTGTGTGTGTTGCAAAAAAGCTGAGAAAACTCAGTTCAGGAAGGAAATATATAGACGCACGTGCCCAGCAGAGAGGAGTGACTATAAAAGACCAACCAACCCGTCAGTGCTGATCATTCAGGTCTGACGCAGATTTCAAGGTAAGATGAAAACATTCCAAACTGATCATCACATCAAAAGCTTATTTTCTTTATCAATTAAAATCAGATTACTGTAGAAGGTGATGTTTGTTCCTGTTATTTGACGGTGTGTATTAGGAGCAACCCAACATTGTGAAACTTTCCTGATAAAATCTAACTTATCGTGATTTTTCTTCGCCTCACAGATGAAGCTGCTCATTGTTCTGGCCATGCTGGCAGCAAGAGCTGCAAGTGTTCAAGGTATGGATGTGTTTGACTTCATGCAGTAATAGTCAGAATTATGTTTTCAAACATGAGTAGTCAGAATACACATTTGTTGTATTTTATTGAATTTCAGTTTGTTTTTCTTAATACAAGGGAAGTGGCTACACAAATATTGTGTAATATTTCCAGATGCTGTGATGTTGTAATCACGTCAATACATTTAACTTGTGTTTGTTACTTAAGAAAAAATAACTGAAAATTCATAACACAAATGATTTTTTCCCTCTATTTTCAAGTAAATGTAATTTAAAGGTTTGACACATATTTCATCTTATAGATAAAGTATGAGGAAGGAGCAAGCATAAATATGCCGAGGCATTTTGAAATCTGAGAAGTAAAATCATCCTCCTACATGAAGAAATCCCCTTAAATTTATAGTGGATGATATTCTTAGCCTATGGGATGCGTGATGCGAATCTCAACTATTGGTCCTCCAACATGTCAGTCACACTGGAGAAATGCTTGCGTAACACCATCAACCGCGCTGTTCCGTTATCTGCGCATGCGCATTCAGAGTGTTTATGTAGCCCGTGAGCTTCGGTTTCAGCCAGTACCGTATTGGCCCGAATATAAGACGACTCCGATTATAACATGACCCAAAAGATCATTTTGTGAAAAAAAAAAATGCTGAAGACAATAAGGACACTCATAAAACAGCTTTTTATTATACAATTATTATAAACTCAAAAACTCACAACTGAGATAACATTTCACGAGATATAAAATGAAAAAAATATTACTACAGTATTGAATAAAAAATATATTCTCTTTCTCAAAATAAGAAACAATAAGCAACAAATAAGAAGCCTCAAGGGGTCAAAACTGCATAAACGATGCAGATAACTTTCCAGTGCCTTTAGCTGAATCACGGCTCTGGTGGTGGGCATTCTGTCTTTCCGTTTTTCAGAGTATTCACTCACCCTTCTATCAGTCTCTCTGAAGCGTCCGCTCTTCGGACCACGGATGCACGGAAAGATTTCCTCATAGCGTTAGCATTCTGTAGGTGTTTTTTCTGTACTCTCCAATATCGAACGAGGCACTCTGCTACACCATATCTCTTGGCAGCTTGGCAGTTGTTTGATGACTCTGCTGCGTTGATCACCATCAGTTTAAAGTTGGTATCATAACTTCGCCTCTGTTGTTTGCTCAGTTGTCCAGCGTTCGAGCCCCTTTGTTCCAGATGATCCGCCATTTTTCATCAGATCATTTCATTTCATTTCATCACTCCACTCGCTCTCTGGTCAGTGATACTTTGGCTCCATCTAGCGGCACGGATGCGTATTGACCATCTACCGTAAGTCCGCGATTATAACATGACCCCACTTTTGAGGATGCAATTTCTGGATAAAAACATCGTCTTATATTCGGGGAAATACGGTACTTACCGATGGTGACTCTCACATAATGAAACTGTAACTGCTTCGGAAAATAAGCTTTCTGAGTGAGGCCGATTGCAGAAACTGTAAACAGAGCCGTGCACGCCCAGGGAAGATGAGCTTGCGTTCGCACGCTTCCGACATTGATAGGCGTTTCCTCGGGAGGAGCAGTAGAGCAGGTAGGATTGTCTGCAGAGCCAGATTAAGACCCTGATGTGCCCCTGGGCAAGTTCTTTCAAAGCGCCCCCTCTAAGCTAAAATTCTGACGCCTACAAAATCCTAAAGCACTTATTGCCCCCCAAAACACACATTTAGTGTTAGAACAGGAGCAAGCACCCTGGTCTAAGCTGATCTATGAGCCCTCCGGTTGCATAGAAAGTAACCCACTTTTTGACTCAAAGAAAGCAACCACTCTGAAAACTTCAAATAGGTCAGGGGCCAAAAGTATAATCTGTTTTTCTGACCAAACCAACAAACGATAAAGGAAAAAATTGCTCAATTTTCCTTTTTTCGTTTTCAACCAAAAAACGAAAAAACGGTTTTTTCTTTCTCAATTCAAAACCAAAAACGAAACCAACACAAGCAAATTACGGCCGAATTTTGTTTTTTGGATTTCAATTTTTCGTTTTTTCGTTTCAGGTCTCAAAACGAAAAAACGGAAGCACGTGACCCCTGACTTCACGGGTCAAATGGACTCCCTACCAAAATAAAAGCCTTACTCGTCAATGGGTAATAAAAGATGAATTACGTTAAATGGCGTTTTTATTTTTGCACAGCATTTATTGCATACACTACTAGGCTTGTAATAATGTTGGAAAACAATAATAATAACTATTATTATTATTATTAACAACAATACTTGTGGTGTAGCTGTCAGAACACTGAATGCTGTTATTAGAAATTTTATTTTTAAGTTTATTAAGCGACTCATGGACTCTGATGATAAAATTATTCAAGCTTCTGTCAAACCTGGGCAGAGCAGTGTCTGGTACACTTCTGTGCTCTGGAGACACTGGAGAGAGTGTTTATTTAGTTTATATGTGTCGTGCTCTTTTTCTGTTTTGTTGCTGTCTTTAGTATTTGTGTGTAATTTTATGAACCATTTCGAGTCTGGAATAAAGAATAAAGAAAGAAGAAAGAGGAGCATGCCACTGTTTGTCCATAGGAGCATATGAACATTGTAAGATCCTTACGGCCCGAACGCACTGGACACAGAAGCGTAGCGGAGGCACCGCCAAGTCTCCGCGCAGGCGCTTGGCTGTTCGTATTGGAGGCGCATCTGCTGCCTGCGCTCTCTGCGCTGGTCAAACATCGACTGTACTCGGCTGGATCCGTCTGCTCTCGGTTTTCCTCTGTCTCGCTCTGCCAGGATGGATGTGTGTGTTCTGGTGACCTGTGGAGAGACTTGTTCTCCTCCTGTCCTCTTTTTTTCTGCATCACGCGAATCTCTGTCGCTGTGTGTGTGTGTGTGTGTGTGTGTGTGTGTGTGTGTGTGTGTGTGTGTGTGTGTGTGTGTGTGTGTGTGTTTGATTGGGTGCATAGGTGCATGTCTGTTTGTGTGTGTGTCCATCTCTCTTGTGATTAGACCCAGTGCCAGACGGGCGAGCAGCACCGTAACTAATCGTCATTTAATTTATTTTATTTTGAAAATTGACCGGATTCTCTTGCCTTTTCTATTTCCGACTTCCTGTCTGGTCCGATCTGCTTGATCCAGCTTGACAGTTGCCGCTTGCGGCGCTCGCAGTTCACGTGAAAAATAGAACGAAACGGAGCGGGCGTGCGGCGCCCCCGTGCGCGTTGTGTGCGGCCAGTCAGATAGGTTAACATAGGAGGCGATCAGAAGCGCCGTGCGCGCGGCGCTACCGTGTGCGCGGCGCTTCCGCGTCCAGTGCGTTCTCCCCGTCAGTCCCTCAACTGAGTACTGGATTTTCTTCTAAATTGGCTCACACTGCCATCTACTGGGCGAAACAGGGAAACGTTTCTTATCAGCACACGCCATGCAGCTGACATGTCACAAAGTTAAAATGACCCAAGTATTTTATGATCAACAGACATGTCACACTTATCAAAAAGGTGAACACTTAACGATCTCGCGTATGCGAATTAGATGTATGCAGGCCAGGCAGCAGACCTGTAATTATTATTATTATTATTATTATTATTATTATTATTGTTATAGTAGTAGTAGTAGTAGTATTGTTGTTAATAATGATAATTATTATTATTATTTTCCAACATTATTACAAGCCTAGTAGTGTATGCAATAAATGCTGTGCAAAAATAAAAACGCTATTTAACGTAATTTGTCTTTTATTGCCCATTTATTAGTAAGGCTTTTATTTTGGTAGGGAGTCCATTTGACCCGTGACGTCAGGGGTCACGTGCTTCCGTTTATTCGTTTTGAGACCTGAAACGAAAAAACAAAAAATTGAAATCCAAAAAACAAAATTCGGCCGTAATTTGCTTGTGTTGGTTTCGTTTTTGGTTTTGAATTGAGAAAGAAAAAACCGTTTTTTCGTTTTTTGGTTGAAAACGAAAAAAGGAAAATTGAGCCATTTTTTCCTTTTTCGTTTGTTGGTTTGGTCAGAAAAACAGATTATACTTTTGGCCCCTGACCAAATACTGTACTTGTAAAAATCTTAAATTTTGGAAAACATATAAAGGAGGCTAAATAACAGGGACAGTGATACTGAAAGCAGTTCAAAACTTTTTTCTTTAATTATTTCATTGCAGTCACAGTTCATGGACAAAAAAAAAGATTAAATCTGAAATAATCATCAATTTGCCTGAAAATGCTCAAAGCATTTTCATTACACAACATAAAGTCTTTCTCACAACAAGAAAAAGGACTAGTTCAGAATTCTAAGGGCGACAATTATTTTTACATGTCCATGTTTCTTAGGTGCAATTTTGCAGTAAATAATAATAATAATAATAATAATAATAATAATCACCGAATCACGAGTTAACAAATGTATAGGACACGCTCATGAGTGCAAACATAAAGCCCGTGACATGTGGACCATTATTGTTTACAACCACTTTTTATCGGTCCAACCTGGTTACAAGAGTAACAAGTTCACTTCTTCTCTTTTACTGAAAAAACGCTGCATCGCATCATTGAACACATCACCACTTTTCTCACAACATGCAGAGAGAGCCTGCACTTCAGGCACCCCTCTTCTTCTGTGGTGTCTGTGTAAAATAAGGTTGAAAATGCAAACAGCACACCTAGTGGCATGAAGTGCAAATGCAGTCATGGCGTCGTATTGACTGACTGTAAAGCATCACGTTGATGCAAGCCGGGTAGTCGTGGGGCCCCATTAGGTAGGTTCCCGACGTGTCATTGTAAATGATCCGGGGATTTCAAGCTGTGTCGCTGATATTCGTCGTCTGTCGGGGCCCTCCTACCAGCAACTAACCGCTGAGCACTCGGAAAGGGCCCCATGAGGGGGATTTTCGATACGTTGTCGTTGCAGCGTCTAGCGTAGCGCCTTGAATTTGTCATTGAAATTGACTGATGTCAGCAGTCCCTCGGGGCCCCCTTCAGCCCGGGGCCCTAGCCAGCAGCGGCGCCTCTGGCTGGAGAGAAGCAGCTGCTGCACTCATTCCGCCTCGGATTTAAACAAACAAACAAACAAAAATTCTCTGCAGTGTATTTCACCAAAAGAGGGCCCGTGGGTTTTCATAACCCACCAACCCTATGTAAGTTACGCCTCTGCTCTGGTTATGCGGCTACTGCTGTGGCCCCCTATAGGTCTCGGGCCCCTGGGCAATTGCCCAGTTGCCCTAATGGTTAATCCGGCCTTGATTGTCTGGCGCATGCACGTTTTTCAACAAGCGAGTAACAGACGTTTGGCTTCGACTTTTGAGAAAATCATCCACTATACCTTGAAGTTCAAGTGTTGCAGATGAGATGAAGCAATATTTAACTAAATTCACAGAAGTATTTTGTTTTGTGTTTTTTTATTAGGATCTCTGTTGTTTATTTTTTACGTTTCACTGACATAATGACTTATCACATGCTATTACCAATGAAATTATTAATTTAAATATTTCAATGAACACTTCAGTTTTTTTTTTTTTCAGATCTCTCGGGGAAAATGTTCACGTTCCCGGTGCAAAACGACCGAGCTCGTGTCAGGCTGATAACACCCAAACAAGAATTCAGAGCTGTGACTGTCTGCCACAGGTAGTGATTTAATGTAAAACCTGAAGAACACACATCCTCTCTGACTGTCACCAACCCCATAACAAGCCAGTGTGTCGTACCTGCAGATCGTTTACAGACATCAAAAGAAATCACGGCCTGTTCTCACTGTCCACCTCTGGGTCGTCCAACTCTTTCCTGATATTCTGGGATGAAACCAATAAGGAGATGGAGGCTCACATCATGAATCAGAAGTCAGAGTTCATCGGACTGGACTACAAAGCCAACATGTGGCATTCCATCTGCACCACCTGGGACTCGGCGACTGGACTGGTGCAGCTGTGGTTTAATGGAAGGCCGACAATTTCCAAATTTGTCTTCGTCGACACAGCTATAACTGGAAGCACGATTATCATTCTTGGACAGGTATGGTTTCATTACTGAACATCATGATCAATAGTCCATCACTGGTTTCTGAATACACACAATTTGGATTGGTTATTGAGGTGTAAGGTGTGAAAGTTTTAAATTGTAGAGATGTTTTTCTCTGTTGCTCTACGTTCCCCCCACAGGAGCAGGATGCTCACGGTGGAGGATTCGACAGCGATCAGGCTTTCGTCGGGATGATGTCGGACGTCCACATGTGGGACTACGTCCTCTCCTCCTGTGAGATTCAGAGCTACGTCGACGAGCTCAACTTCACTCCAGGGAACGTGCTGAACTGGAAGGCGCTGCAGTTCGTGATCACAGACAAAGTGCTGGTGGAACCGAAATCCTCCGTCTGTCACTGAAACTGTGACGGACATGTGACAATGTCTGGGAAAGCCTTGCTGTGGTTCAGTTGTTTTGGGTTTCCACTGAGGAGAAATTGTTTATGTCGGCAAATTATGTTGTTTTCCTGCTAATTTGAGGATGTACTTTTGACTTTTCTTTCCCCATCCCATAATAATTTTGAGAATCTTTGTGCATTCACCCTATTTGGGAACAATTTGACTCTGTAATAATCATAGATTGTTTGCTCTAGAACTGCCTCATGTACAGTACAACCATTTTTGTTTAATTATTTTGATATTGTAATACACTTTGAGTTGTGTTTTTAATATAAAAAGCATTTTATGAATAAAGATTGATTTGATTTGATTTGATGTAAACCAAAATCAGCTGTTTAGCCAATGTATTAAAATATTGATTAAAATACGGAAGCACAGTAGACAAGGGTTTTGTTTTTGTTTTTTTTTTATGTAAGCTACCTTTCACCATCAACTATCTTTTTAACAAATATGGTAGCACTTTATAAAACGGCCCGTGTGTTACAGAGTAGCTTCCCTTAGTTCCTCAACTTTGAAGGTAACTGTCGGACATGTACATGTTATTTCGCGGAACCTGAGTAGTTGTGTCTGAAAGTGCTGCTGTCTTACAGTGTAGTTTGACGTGTCTTACGCCGGGTTCACACTGGATGCGTTCCAGTGTTCTGTCTAAATGTGCCCCCCCGTTGAAATGTGCCTGCATTACATAATACCCCGTCTCTGCACCCTAAAAAATGAATGGTAAAAAACAACAAACTGGTTTATTTTTTAACCCAACAGTTAATCAATATTGGACCTGCCCAACAGTAGTTATTTTTACCCAACAAAATGGGTTGGTCTTTTTAACCCAACAGATGGGTTCAGAGATTTTATCCAATCATTGGGTCAAATAAATTTCAGCCCCGGGTCGATTCTACCATATGATTGGATTGAATATTGTTCTCATATTTAACCCAAATGTTGCATCAAATTAATTTCAGCCCTGGGTCAATTTTACCATATACACTGGTTGAATGTGCCCAAATTCTGGGTAAAATTAACTACAATTCTGTATTAATTCAACTACACAATGTTCCAAAAAGTGTTGATTCATCCATCCATTTTCTATGCTGCTTCTCCTTTTCAGGGTTGCAGGTGCCAATTCCAGCTGCTTCAGGCAAGGATGGGGGACACCTCAGACAGGTCATCAGTCTGACATATATAGACAAACAACCACTCACACCTAGGGGCGATTTAGGGTGACCAATTAACCTGACATGCATGTTTTTGGTCTGGGGGAGGAAACTTCAGTTCCTGGAGGGAACCCACACACACATATGAAGAACATGCGAACTCCACACAGAAAGGCCCTGAGTCCCGGCCGGTACTTGAACCCAGGACCTTCTTACTGTGAGGCAAGAGCGCTAACCACTGCAACACTGTGTGGCCATGCTGAATCTTATAGAAATTTGTATCATATACATGCTAAACAGCTAATTTTCAAACTTTTTTAAAATTCAATCTATACTTGGTCGTGCAAATAATACAATATGCAATGACACACTTGCAAACAATGTTTAAAGTATTTATTTGGAATTTCTTTGGACCCGTTGACAACCTAACAGTGGTCAAAACAACCCATGTGCTGAGTTTAAAAATCTATGTTGGGTCTGATGGACTGTAACCCAACACATGAGTTGCAATACATAACTCCAAATGCATCATCATAGCCCAAATTGGGTTACCGATTTCATAACTCAGCGATTGGGTTAACAAAGTAACCCAACATTTTTTAGTGTGTGCATTGGTAAATTACTGTGTTAGGTGCATGGTACGGTGCTTAACGCTAGCTTAACGTCACGGCGCAGCACTAGGCTAACGCACGTGTCAAACTTCTTAATGATATAAGTAGATTTCTAGCATTTTCTTCAAGAACATTATTGTGATATTATATATTTAAAGGAGCTATCCATGATTCTGCACAATTTTGAGCCCTGACTTCAGTTTGAAATGTTGGCTCCGCCCCTGAGCTCTCTGACTGGTTCCTCACATTGAGAAAACCCTCCCACTCCCCCTCCGCTCTGCTCCCACTCAGCGTGCACGACGCTACAGGCACATCCCATACGCGTGCACAATCCTCCGGAGGAAACAGCAGAAGCCACTTTGACTCTTTTTTTGTTCAAAATAAATGGCCACTTCGTCTCAGGTAAACCATATTTTACCTTGTCACTACATGTTCAATGCAGAAAGTAACTTGTTGCTCCTTCGGCTTCCATACTGGTCTGTTTACCGGTGTTGTGCACGCGCTGAAGACGGCCTCGCTCCGCCCCGCCCCCACTGCTGCTGCGCTGCGACTGGAGGAGAGAGGTCGTCACACTAAATCCTCAGGCAGCGCTTTGCAGGGCCAGATATCCAAAACATACTGATCAATGTGTGATTTTTTTTTCTTCACAGAAATGTAGCATGGACTTGCTAGTACATGATGTCTAAAGCATTTTTCTCATCGTGGTTAAATTAAAATCGCGGATAGCGCCTATAATCAGTCTTTATTAACCAACAAAAAACACTAAATTCAGCTGTATTTATTGGAGAAAAGGGTACTCATGTGAGGCGGGGAGGCTCAAATCGATGGCTGGGAGATTTAACTCTGCAGTCCTTCATGTGCACATGCGCAGTAGTGCAAGGGTTATGTAATGCATGCACTCTTGACGAGGATTATGTAATGGAGGCACATCTCGATGGGCAAGCACATTTTGACAGAACACCGACTGCGGGACGGACACCGCAGCTAATCCGTACTCATTATAATCAATGCTGTGGCTCACACCGGCCACGGTCCGGCTGCGGTTCGGCTACGGAGCCCAAACCGTTCCGGTAACTTTCCGCAAAGATCTTATATTTCCGCATGCTGTAGCCCTACCATGTAAAGCAGCATAAATTTGGTGGGATGCAAATGACCTGCGCAAAAAAAAAATAAAGTCTGTCAGTCCGTTGTAAGCATATTAGGAATCACTCCACTCTGGTGTTGACAGACAGTAGTCCCCCGCAGTGTCGCCTTCTTCTTCTTCTTTGGGGTAAAAGTTAGCTTGCGTCCCTACAGTTGCACTACCTCCACCTTCTGGTTCTTATAATCCGGTTTTTATTTTACAACTCATACGGACAAGTTATGTTGGCATATTGAAATTTCCACCTCATTAAATTGACATACAATCTTGAGTTAGATTACCAATAAGTCATTTTATCAAGTTGATATACAATAACTCATTATGGAAAGTAGAAATAACTGACACAGAAAAGTTAGAACAACTTATGGACAATATCACTTATTACAGTGTAGTTACAGGTAAAGCGCTTGTTGCAGTGGAAGTACTGGATAGTTAGTAAGGAAAGACAAGGGTGATCTTAAGGGCTGGGTAACTTTAGTAATTGCAGATCATTAACAGTGGATCACCAATAATCAATTACTGTGTAATAAACTGTTTAAAGTGAAGCACCAGGTAATTTAACCCAACATCAATTAATATTAATCGGAATAAACTGCTATTTATTCGTTAATAACGTCAAATAATGAGCTATTTGGGAATGGAGTGGACCACAGTGTGTTGCCCTGAAGGCAATTGTTTTCTATAATAAGTTCATGTGATTAAAAAATGGTAAATATTAGGGTGTAACGGTACACAAAAGCCACGGTACGGTACGTACCTCGGTGTAAGGGTCACGGTTCGGTACGTTTTTCGGTACAGTGGGGAAAAAGTAAAAAAAAGCTCACAAATGTACCAGAACATTTTTCCCAAGCTTTCCCATGCGACACATTATTGGCCCAGTTTACATGGTTTTTTTTCAATCCCATTGTAAATAATAGTATTAAACGCGAGTGTATTCATGTACAGCATACAAAGCGATCCACGATGAATCCTCGTTTACAAGGACCCTGTGACATGCGCACAAAGTCTCACAAGGAACTTGCAGGTCTTCCTCTCTGCAGCAGCAGTCCTCAGCGCCAAGCAGAGAGTTTTTATCTGCTGATATCTGCTCAAATAATGTCCCAAAATCTCCATGATACGCTGCTGAAGGAGCGGCTGCTTCCCTGACCGCAGCACCGCCGTGCGGAGCAGCACGTCTCAGTGTGAGCTCTGCGCCGCATGCCGATGTTTCGAATTAACTGGTGCCCGTGTTAACTTGTGATCAATAATGACTGGAACATCTAGCCGTTCTAGCGAACCTCGGCTATTGACAGTTACAGTGAGTGTGTACGTTTAAAGTCTTTTGTGAGTCTTACTTTAACAACTGCTGTAATCAGCATGTGTTTACACAGACCTCCGCTGTCATTCGTTAACACGGGAACCAGTTAATCCATAACACCAGCGGGCGATCGCTCGTATTCTACTATGGAGCTCTTTATACAACTCGCTGTTGCGCGATTTGGTTCCATCTCGCCTCTCCAATGTTTTTTATGTCGGGGTTTTTTATTAAAAAGTGTTTTTCCCCCACCGTGGCGTTCTCTGCTGGTTTTTTGACTGTGCTGCTTCCCGTTTACTGGCACGTCACACGTCACTCCGTATGAGGGAACGCACGCGGAACAAATACTCTCCCGTTTAATCCGCTCCGCCACACGCTGCAGCTCTCATTCCGCTTGTACTTTCTTCTTCATTTGTTCATGTTTGGACCTGCTTGTTGTACTTCTTCTTCTTCTGTGATAATGGTGGTTGCTGGCAGCTTTTAGGCTCATTACCGCCATCTAAGGTTGGAATTTTTTTTTTTTTACTCACTGGTGTATTCGCCGTGTGATTGTGTGTGCCGAACCGTGACCCCCGTTCCGTGACGGTACGGGACAAATACAAATACCGTTACACTTCTAGTAAATATGTTTAAAAATGTTAAAAAAAAATTGTTAAAAGTGTAAATACTCATTCAGAGATGTTCTATGTGTGAATTTCATCATTATTTATGCATGTTGTATGAAAATACGGAGAAATAATTGTACTTCCGGTTTTGCCGCGTCACTTCCGGTTTGCTCTATGCGACTTCTGGCTTCAGTTTCTTTTTTTGTTTTTGTTTTTTTTTTTCGCTTGTCCTGTTCGGCAGCTGGGGCGTGCAATATTGTATGATTGTAGCCTTTTACTATTCGAACAGATTTTAATGTTAGCAGCAGGATGAGACTGAATCTCCTCCTGCTGCTGCCTTTATTTAAAACTGGCATCCGGCATGGCTGCTGGACAGGACCGGGACGGAAACACTCAGAGAGCAAGGGACAGAAAGAGAGAAAGATAAAGAGAGGGAGAACAACATATACAAATTCACAATACAAAACAGTGTTGTTGACACACCACACGCAACCAAGAACAATCCCAAACCCCAATCTAGACAACACCAAAACAGAGCTGACAACCAACACAAAAACTGATAGAACCAGAAGCGAGATATATATATATATATATATCTCGCTTCTGGTTCTGGTATATTAGGGCTGTCACGATAACAAATTTTCTCATCACGATTATCATGGGCAAAAAATATCACGATAAAGATATTATCACGATATCAGCAAAAATTTAACTAATAATGGTACAAACATTCAGATTCATCTTTAATTTTATTTTAGTTTGTTTTCTCTCTATTCCCAGATGAATTACATTCAGAATACCTGTCAAATTAGGAGTTGAAACAATATGAGAACAGTAACTGTACAGCTGCATACCAAAAGTGTAGCTGCACTCAACTAATTAAAATCTGATGAACTGAGTAACAGAGGATCCACAGCAGAGGCGTAATTTACGTAGGGTTCGTGGGTTATGAAAACCCACGGGCCCTGTTGGGGTGAAATCCTGTCCCACCACCACACTGCCTAGGATTTTTGTCTGTTTGTTTGTTTGTTTAAATCCGAGGAGGAATGAGCTGCTTCTCTCCAGCCAGAGACGCTGCTTCTGGCTAGGGCCCCGAGCTGAAGGGGGTCCCGAGGGACAGCTGACATCGCCAATTTCAATGACAAATTTAAGGCGCTACGCTAGACACTGCAACGACAACGTGTCGAAAATCCCCCACATGGGGCCCTTTTCCGAGTACTCACCAGTTAGTTGCAAGAAGGGGGCCGGCGGAGAAGACGGCAGATATCAGCGACACAACTTGAAACCCCCCGGACACATTACAATGACACGTCTGGAACCTACCTAATGAGGCCCCACTACTACCCGGCTTGCATCGACATGCAGTCAGTGTTGCTAAACACACTTTTTTCGGGTTACGGGACTGTCTTGCTGTCGTTATCGGCCACCGCTAACATGTTTAGTTCACTCGTGACGCTCGCTAACTGGGAGCCACGCTAGCTAGGAGCCGTGCCTCTACCGCTGCTCTGCTGTGTTTATATGTGAGGGGAGGGGGAGAGGTAGGGGTGCTGCAGGAAGGAGACGAAGCAGGGCGGAAGAACAGCCCCTCTGTCAGCATAAAAGCAGTGTTTGAACACAATGTGGTACCATACCCTCGTGAGCATCAGTTGAACAATATTGTACTGCAGAAAGTAGTGTGTTGCAACAGAAATGGAAAGAAAAAGGCAATTAACAGTGGAACAGAGACAGACCATCATAACACTGAAAAATGTAGGTCTTTCCTACAGAGAAATTGCAAAGAAAGTCAAGGTGTCAGTGAGTACAGTTTCCTTCACCATCAAAAGGGTGTCAGAAACTGGGGCAAACTTTGACAGGAAGAGATCTGGCAGACCCAAAGCCACAACTGAATCAGAGGACAAGTTTCTGAGAGTCAACAGCTTGTGTGATAGGCGGCTCACAGGACAACAGCTTCAAGCACAGCTTAATAGTGGTCGTAGTAAGCAAGTCTCTGTTTCAACTGTGAAGAGAAGACTTGGAGCTGCGGGTCTGACTGGACGAGTTGCAGCAAGAAAACCATTGCTAAGACGTCAGAATAAGACAAAGAGGCTTGCCTGGGCCAAGAAACACTGCCATTGGACTACTGAAGACTGGAAAAAGGTATTATGGACTGATGAATCAAAATTTGAATTCTTCGGTTCATCACGCAGGATCTTTGTACGGCGTAGAGTAGGTGAAAGGATGCTTCCACAGTGTGTGGCTTCAATTGTCAAATGTGGCGGAGGAAGTGTGATGGTCTGGGGTTGTTTTGTTGGATCCAGAGTTGGTGACTTGTTCAGAGTGAGAGGCACTCTGAATGCAATACCCTCTGGTATGTGTCTAGTTGGTCAGGGGTTCATCTTACAGCAAGATAATGACCCAAAACATAAATCCAAGCTATGCCAGAACTATCTTGCGAAAAAAGAAGAAGCTGGTAAACTTGAAAAGATGGAGTGGCCAGCACAGTCTCCAGACTTAAACCCCATCAGGGGTGGACTGGGACAAAGATTCGGCCCTGGCATTTTCTGTCCAGACCAGCCCACTACAATATTAGCAGACGCTACACACAAGTCCGCAATTCTTGCAAAATCTCCTCTCATGCATACTAAGAGAGTCATATTCCTTGACAACAGATAACAAATAAAAGCACATAACTATGAACTCAAGGACAAAAAATGACACCTATAGCAATCAAGCAATCAGTATTTATTCATTATAGTGTCAAACCACAACAGAAGGTATGTAATGACTAGGAGTGGGATGAGACTAACAGGGACCTCATGCTACCCTTTCAGTTCTTAGTCTGTGGCTGTGAAAATCTTTAGGTATAAGCACAGCATTATTTAAAACCAGATAAGAGCAAAATATCCTTACAAATAATCTAAACATAACAAAATGCAGACAGCAGCGTTGTGACTCAGCCATTATGATATAAATAGAAAATTGAAAAAAAATATTACCAATAGGCAGAGTTGGGTATGTAACGACAAGTAACGAACGTTACAAGTAGTTAAATTACTTTTGATCGGAACGAGTAGTGTAACGGCACTACTCCTTCTAGATTGGTAGTTAAACTAGCGTTACAAATGAAACGCTACGATTGTTACTTTTACAATGACTGCAAATAGAGCAACCAAAATATTATTATTTATTTAAGCGGAGTTCTTTTTATTACCACCAGTAGATGGAACGGTGGCCATACGAGCAACTACTCGCCATCTCTTCCGGGTCAGGGCTGATGGAACCGTCAAAGTAAAATTGGTTGCCTTATATAAATTTGTGCCCCACTGACAACACTGCACTCCCTCCTACTGTAAATGCCCCTTTTAAATGAATATTCAGAAGATTAGGGACCCACGCCCTTTCCCTATCATTGACAAAGTTAGACAAGCTCATAAATACCTTATTTGTGTCTCTGGTCCAGTGGCTGGTTCAGCTGTTAGCATCGTAGTAGCTTAGCTCGAAGCTTAGCTGGAAGTCAATCAGAGCCGGACTACGAAAGTGGACAAAATACTCCTTCCAGTGGTCCAGGGGATTGTGTATTAGCACGTCAATTAAATCCGAATGGTTATATGAATAATATATGAAATACCATGCCTATCATGCAACGACACATACATCGGGGAGATGGGGAGACCATCTGGAACATGGAAAAAGGAACACCAGAAGGAGTGTGAGAAGGAGACAGCCAACAGACTAACAAAAGCAATAAAGGAACAAGCACAACAGAAGAATTTGAAATCTGCCATATCAGACCACTGCAAGAGACAAAACCACATCATGGACTGGAATAATGCCAGGGTCATCCGTGCTGAAAGCGCTAAGTACCAACGCTGGATCAGAGAGGCCATCGAGATCCGCAAGTGAGGTCCAAGGAGCATGAACCGTGATGAGGGGGCGTACACCTTGTCTCGCACGTGGGACGCAGTCCTGGAGAAGGCCTCAGACAGTAGGGGGTGTAATTTCCCCCTACTGTCTGAAAAACATCAGAAGAAGAGACAGCAATCTATATGACACGTCACTTCCCATCATGACGTGCCTCCTGAGGAAGGTCACCGGATGTGAACGAAACTAGTAAAGGTAACTTTACTCTCACCCTTACCTGTCTTCTAAAAGAACCTTTATCTGTTAAGTATTTCTTTGATTTGTTGTAAATAAAATGCCTAATGCTGGGTTGTGAACCGCTAGCGGTAGCTCGCTCGCGAGCTAGCTAGCGTTACCATCGATGCTAGCGTCTCTCCCTCCAGCTTGTTGGGGTGTTTCTGTGGCGGCTGGTCTCTCGTGAACCCTGTACTGCTGTTGTAAAGCAGCTTTTCCTGACACAGCCTACACCCGACAGTATTTACAGTTAGGAAAACTGTCACAGCGCAGTGTGCTCATTGTTAGCTGCCATCGTGTACCCGAGTCAACTTGAACGCAACACCAGTCGTGGCTGCGTTGTTGTTTTTTTCAATCAATGGAACATTGCGCTGCATATATGTGGATAACTGCAATAGATTGCATATTTAGTTAGTTCATGTTAGTTCATGTTATTATCTGAAACTTTCAGGTAACATCATCGCTCCAAAAAAATTATAAAAAAAAGAGTGAAAAAAGAACGATGAGGAGAAAAATGACGTGTACACAGTTATTGATTTTCCTAAACAGTTATGATTTATTATCCATGCCCACGTGTATACATTGACACCCCGACTGGTGACAGCTCTCAAAATCATTGAAAGTACCAAAAGAACAGCGTGTATTTCTCCCTCTGGTTACAATGATCACGCCATAGTTTTCCACACAGCTGACGTTTATTATTCGTCACTGTCAAACTATAAAACACAATCAAAAGATAAATTATTTACAAGGACAATCACAGAACAATAAAATAACAATATAAGTGAAAACATATCTGCTAACATCAGAAACACACCTCAATGGCTGCACACAACACCAGACGAAAAAAAGGGTCCAATCTTCATTAAAAGTTCACTTCAATAAAAACCTTAATCGGCATTTCTCTCAGCTCCAAAAGACTAAAGCACACACGAAGAGGGGCTGAAAAAGCAGCAGCATCAGTGCAACCCCAAAACATGTCCCAGTGCAACAAAAAAAGCACACTTAAAATTTCCCATCATACAATAAGATCACATCTTAGAAAATCTTAATCTACCAAAAATAAACAATAAACAACATAAATAACTGAATATACATGAGAATTATCAATTAAATCATTTGGAACAATTAGGCTTGTCCAACAAATTACAACAAAATTAAATGAAATTACGGTATAATTTGGCAGTTAAAGCATGAAAAGCAAAGTAATGGAGATTCAGATAACTCTTCATGGACAAATGAACTTTGAACTTTATTTTGAACATGTGTTAGTTTTTTCATTGTGGCATTGAGGAATCAGCAATATCGAACAAAACTCTTTTCAATATCAGGGTGGTACTCTCAGTGAATTTTGTTGATTCATCAACATACTGTGAACAAGGCTGTGTGTGTTGCAAAAAAGAAGAAGAACCAGTTAAGGAAGGAAATGTATAGACACACGCACCCAGCAGAGAGAAGTGACTACATAAGAACAACCAAACCTTCAATGCTGATCAGTCAGGTCTGACACAGATTTCAAGGTAAGATGAAAACATTCCAAACTGATCATCACATCAAAAGCTTATTTTCTTCATCAATTAAAATCAGATTGATGTCGAAGTGATGTTTTTTCCAGTCTTTTGACTGTGTGTATCAGGAGCAACCCAACATTGTGAAACTTGCCTGATAAAATCTAACTTACCGTGATTTTTCTTTGCCTCACAGATGAAGCTGCTCATTGTTCTGGCCATGCTGGCAGCAAGAGCTGCAAGTGTTCAAGGTACGCATGTATTTGACTTCACAGGATTATACTCAGGGTTATCTTTGCAAAACACGAGTAGTCAGAACACACATTTGTTGTATTTTATTGAATTTCAGTTTGTTTTTCTTCATACAAGGGAAGCGGCTACACAAATATTGTGAAATATTTCCAGATGTGATGTTGTAATCACGTCAATACATTTCACTTGTGTTTGTTACTTAAGAGAAAAATAACTGAATATTCATAACACAAATGATTTTATCCCTCTATTTTGCGGGGGCTGTTGTTTCCCCGCATGCCTGGGGTTTGGACTGGCTGTGGTTTGGGGGGCTGCTGGCTCCGGGGGGTGCACACCTGTCTGCAGTGGGGGGGGGGGGGGGGGGGGGGGGGGGCAGTTGTGGGTGGCGGGGGACCTGGACATGGTGCTCGGTGTTCCCTTGCCTCTGGGGGGATCTCCCACAGGACAAGACGGATGGATGACGCGGGAATGTGAGTGTGCTTGGATTAGGTTTGACTGGCTGTGTGTGTGTGTGTGTGTGTGTGTGTGTGTGTGTGTGTGTGTGTGTGTGTGTGTGTGTGTATGTGTGTGCGTGCGCCAGAATGCAAGTGTGTTAGGGCTGACTGGCTGTATGTGTGTGTGTATGAGAGTATGTGAGTGCTGGGGAGGGCCGGGCGGGAGAGGGAGGAGGGGGGTGTGCTGGATGGGTGGATGGGGCCGGGGGTTGGGTTGGGGGGTGAAGGGGGGTGGGGGGGGGGGGGGGGGGGGGGGGGGGGGGCTGGTGCCCTGGATCTCGGGGTACGTGGCTGGAGCGCTGGGGGGGGGGGGGGGAGGTACTGGCCTTGGGGCGGGTGGCCGCGCGTGTGGGCCGGCTCTTCTAGGTATGGTCGTGGCCCTCTCTCTGGGTGGGTGGGGGTCGGCTCTTGGGCTCTTGGGTCCTGGGCTCTCGGCTCTGCCTGCCCCGGGCATCCCGGCTCCCACCGGCCGTGGCTCCCTGGGGCCCGGGCCCCGGGGCCGCCATGGCTCCCGGCCAGGGCGTTCCTCTGCCCTCTTCTGGACCGGAGCGTGGGCATCTGACTGGGGGAGGGGATTGGATCTGGGCTCTGGGATGGCCGCTGGTTATCTGGGCTTTGAGGGCCCCTCTGGCCTGCTTCAGGCTTTCGTAGGGGTCCGGGGTCATATATGCATGAACACTGTCACTATCACTATTACATTTGCATGATCACGCTGATCTTTGATCTTTAATCACTCTTCACATTCTACTTGTGGAATTAGTTTAATAGTTTTCCTGTGGTGGGTTCGACTAATAGTGATCTGTTGCAGGGAAGGGGAAAAAAAAAAAAAAGTAAGATGCCCTTTGTCATACCCTTGTACTAGTAGTAGCTGATTGTGTAGTGTTTAACTTTACAAAAAAAATAATAATAATAATAATAATAATCTGTTCGGGTTATAGCAGTCCTGGTGTTAGCTATCGATTTTTAGTCAGTTTCTCTGTTAGTTATAAGTGCTGTGGTTATGGATTGTTCTCTGTCACATGTGATATGTCGTATTGGGAATGTATATATATTATGCTATCCCCCCCCCCCCCCCCCCCCCCCCCGGTTCCCCCTCTCTTTCTCTTCATCTTTCTCTTTTTCCTCTCTCTCTCGCTCTCTGAGCGTTTCCGTCCCGGTCCTGTCTGGCAGCCATGCCAGATGCCAGTTTCAAATAAAGGCAGCAGCAGGAGGAGATTCAATCTCCTCCTGCTGCTAACAGTAAAATCTGTTCAGCCAGTACAAGGCTCCAATCATACAATATTGCACGCCCCAGCTGCCGAACAGGACAGGGAGAAAAAAAACAGCACAAATGATTTCTTCGCTCTATTTTCAAGCAAATGTAATTTAAAAGTTTGACACATATGTAAACTTGTAGATAAAGTATGAGGAAGAAGCAAGCATAAACATCACAAGACATTTTGATATCTGGGCGGTAAAATTATCCTCCTACATACAGAAATCCCCTTAAGTTCAAGTGTCACAGAAGTATTTGGTTGTGTTTTTTAGTCATGATCTCTGTTGTTTATTTTTCATGTTTCACTGACGTAATGATTTATCACATGCTATTACCAATGAAATTAATAATTTAAGTATTTTAATGAACACTTAAATTTTTTTTTTCCAGATCTCTCTGGGAAAATGTTAACATTCCCGTTGCAAACCAACCAAGCTCGTGTCAGGCTGGTAACACCCAAACAAGAATTCAGAGCTTTGACTGTCTGCCACAGGTAGTAATTAAATGTAAAACCTGATGAACACACATCCTCTCTGACTGTCACCAACCCCATAACAAGCCAGTGTGTCGTACCTGCAGATCGTTTACGGACATCAAAAGAGACCACGGCCTGTTCTCACTGTCCACGTCTGGGTCGTTCAACTCCTTTCTGATATTCTGGGATGAAACCAATAAGGAGATGGAGGCTCACGTCAGAGATCAGGGTTCAGAGTTCAGGGGACTGGACTACAAACCCAACATGTGGCACTCCATCTGCACCACCTGGGACTCGGTGACCGGACTGGTGCAGTTGTGGTTTAATGGAAGGCCGACAATTCGCAAATATGTGCCCGTCACATCAGCTATTACTGGAAGCACGATTATCATTCTTGGACAGGTATGGTTTTATTACTGAACATCATGATCAATAGTCCATCACTGGTTTCTGAATACACACAATTTGGATTGGTTATTAGGGTGTAAGGTGTGAAAGTTTTAAAATGTAGAGATGTTTTTCTCTGTTGCTCTACGTTCCCCCCACAGGAGCAGGATGCTCACGGTGGAGGATTCGACAGCAAGCAGGCTTTCGTCGGGATGATGTCGGACGTCCACATGTGGGACTACGTCCTCTCTTCCTGTGAGATTCAGAGCTACGTCGATGAGCTCAACTTCACTCCGGGGAACGTGCTGAACTGGAAGGCGCTGGAGTTCGAGATCACAGACAAAGTGCTGGTGCAACCGAAATCCTCCGTCTGTCACTGAAACTGTGACAGATGTGTCGGTGTCTGGGAAAGCCTTGCTGTGGTTCACTTGTTTTGGGTTTCCAATGAGGAGAAATTGTTTATATCGGCCAGTTATGTTCATTTCCTGCTAATTTCATTATACACTATTGACTTTTCTTTCCCCATCCCATAATAATTTTGAGAATCTTTGTGCATTCACCCTGTTTGGGAACAATTTGACTATGTAATAAATAAAAATAGATTGTTTGCTCTAGAATTTGCTAATGTAGTCTTTTCATGACACTACAACCATTTTTGTTTAGTTATTTTGATATTGTAACACACACTGAGTTGTCTTTTTAATATGAAAAGTGCATTGTGAATAAAGATTGATTTGATGTAAACAAAAATCAGCGGTTTAGCAAATATTATATTGATTAAAATATGGAAGCACAGCAGACAAGGGTTTTGCTTTGTTTCTTTTATGTAAGCTACCTTTCACCATCAACTATCTTTTTAACCCATATGGTAGCACTTGATCCTCTGAACTTGACTGAGCCACAGATGGCTGATCAAATCTGAAACAAAACTTTCATCTGCTTGCATGGTAAAAATGAGATTTATTTTTTTGTGGTTTCTACGGTGGCCGACAGGTGCAAACGCGCTGCAAACACAGAAAACACATGCAAGAAAGAAACGCTGCAAGAAAAAAATGCTGCAAGAGAAAAAAAACGCCGCAAATACAGAAAACACCTGCAAGAGAAAAATGCTGCAATCACAGAAAACACATGCAAGAAAAAAAACACTTGCAAGAAAAAAAAACGCTGCAAGAGAAAAAACCGCTGCAAACACAGAAAACACTTGCAAGAGAAAAATGCTGCAAATTCAATCCACAACGGAAGTGCGCCAGGTCGCTCCAAGAAGAAGAAGAAGAAGAAGAAGAAAGTACGGAAGCCCTACAAGGACATGGTTAAATACTTTTTTTTTTATTTCCTCCGCTTTGCCGTGATAACGAGTTAATTTCAGTGGTTTATCGAGAAGTCGACTTATTTTTCCACGTTGTCTCGACAAAACGACAATACGGTGAACCGGGAGTCCCAGTCTTTCACCAGACAGCGACGCTCCGCTGCCACGGACCACAGACAGAGGTGAATTCAGCCTGTTTATGAGTTTTTTGTACTGTTACTCATTTCTGAATAACTTATATGATGCACGCAAATCAAACAGCTGTCTGTCCAGCATCTGCACAGTGGAACTGCGATATTCAGCCTCCTGATGCAGGACCTGTGTGTTTTCTGGTGTCTGACCCAGACTGTGTCTGTTCTGGAGCAGCTCAGAGAACTGCAACAACCTCACCAAATTCACCAGGTCAGCTTTTCCATGCTGCTTCATGCAGACAGGCATATGACTTGTAAGAAAAATAGTGGAGCAGTGAGTTGAAAGCTGATGGCGACAAAATCAAAGACAGCAAGCAGACTGCTGGAGAAACCTGTTGCAGGAGTTCTAATCAGTGTAAAACTTAAGTGGGGATGTGGTTGATAAGGGTCTCATTCAGTTCTGCTTTGTTTCATTTTTTCCCACAATACTTTTATTGATTTTCAAGTTTTATAGTGAAAGATAAACAAAAGATAGCTTAAGAACACAGCTCAAAACACAAACACACCCATTCACACCTGGTAGACCTGCACCAAATGACTCATATATGCACATACATGTACACACACACACAAAACCAAGTGGCATGCACAGAACACTGATAATGGCGAGAAAGAAAATAGTAGTAGTTTGAATGTCATGTCCAGTTCTGCTGTAACATCTCTTTTCATTAACTCACTCACATGCTCACTAACTCACTTTCATTTACTCACTTATTCACTTTTACTGACCGATGCCTTGTGTCTTTTTTATTTTACAGAAGGAGCTGGACGTCGTGATGACAATGTGGAACACCGGGATCCAGCCAGGCACTAAAAGATACGATCCCTTCCATGGAAAACCTTTCCTCTGTATCATGTACCAGAACTTTACCGAGCACAGGACGACCTCCAGCCAGTGGACAGAGGGAACATTGTCTTGGAAGAGGACATCTGTCTTTGGAAAACTGACTTTGTCTGTGATCCATATCTTCACCAGCTCTGCCTTGTGGTCATAAATAAACTGAATCTTGAGGCAGGTCATAATGCTGCTGAGGCAACCAGACTGTACAGACAGCTGAAGACTTAATGAGAACACAGCTGTCAGTCAGATTAACCCCCACCTACCAAAACTGTTGCCACAACAGCCAATATTAAAAACTTTAGCCTACCGCTTTGAGCACACTTCCATTTCCAGTGTTTCATACACCCCTGTTTTCTGATTTTTTTTCTTTTTTTACAGTGTTAGTTTGTATGAAACATATCATGGATGCACTGAAACAAATAAATGTGTTCAGTTTTAATGTGGGATGTTTGCATGTCCTCTAAGTCCAACTATGCTTCACAAATATCCATTTTCTTAAAGAAAAAATCCATTGTATATGCTTAACTTACACTGCTGGGCTCAGCTGTGGCGTTCTTTAATACTGAAGTAACAGTCAAGATCCATGTGTGCTTGTTTATTTTGAAAGGTCAAACCATCATTAGGTCATGTTAAATAATTTAATTTTATAGGACAGCTTGATGCTTGAATGTTTATCATTTTTGTAGATATTTTTATTTACACATCAAAGCAACCAAGATGTCAGACATGTAGCCTAATAAAGGTTGATGTCAGCTGGTTTATCTGAATCTTACACCTGTGTGACAACAGTGTGACGGAACAAATGGTTAACTTCAAACCTAAAACCAGGCATTTCAGTTTATGGTACAGCCAAATTTACACCACAGCCACATTTCAGTTAAGATCTATAAATTTGTTGAGTCAGTCAGTTTTTATGAAGAGTATCTCTTTATAAAGATGAAACTGTCCTGAAAAGACTGTTTAATTGTTCTTATATATATGCATTTATACCCTCAAATGGAGGCTGATGTACTCAAACATTTTTGACAATGTCCTCATGCATGACACTCATGTGGGCTCAGGAGCAGCTGTGATTCATAAAATCATAGATAGGAACCAAAACAATTTGACTCGAAGACATTACAAAAAACTGGATTGAATTTCAAACAGTTTAATACAAAAATAGAATCTTTGTTGACAATGATATTCTACAATAAAATTATTCAGGATCTGACAAGATTGTCATGAAAATAAAACGGCATGAAACTGAGCAAGAGCAGAAAGTGTAAAGATGGCCTCCACACGGCTCCAGATGAGGAAGAGACTTTGACAGGGCTTCCTCATCCTTCATCCCACCAGCATCTTTGTCCACCTGCCACAGTAAAAACAAAAACTGAAGTTACAAAAGAAAAAAACATATAATCAGGAAGCATTCTTGGCTGCATTACTTGTCATCAATAGGATAGCCTGTAAAGCTGGAACACAGCAGAACCTTCCTGCAGTCAGCATCCAGTCCAATACGATTTTTTTTTTCCCAATTCAGGAAAACCTTAAATTTCACTCTGGTTCATTTCAAGTCCCAATTTCTAATTTACTGTTCCATAACTGATTCATTTTAATTTCATTTTGTGAAAAAACAAACAAAAAAAGTTTGCCGTTTTTGCTTCACTATGAATTCAGACAAAACATTAGTAAATGTATTCTATTTTATTTGGATGTTTGAGACTTCCAAATATATCTAAAGTTTATCAAGCAAGTTACAGCCACCTTGCTCTTGTAACTCAACATTACCTGTGATTGATTATTCTGTCAACATCGACTCATTTGAAACGACTTTTTTTCTGTAATGAACATATGGCTATAGCCAAAGTGGCTGTTCTGCTATATGTATATAACTGAAAAAACACCAAAACAGTACAGTTGTCAGGATGGGAAGCAGGGAAACAGCAGTTTTTGATTATTACATAAGTACAGAAAGCTGACCTGGTGAATTTGGTGAGGTTGTTGCAGTTCTCTGAGCTGCTCCAGAACAGACACAGTCTGGGTCAGACACTAGAAAACACACAGGTCCTGCATCAGGAGGCTGAATATCGCAGTTCCATTGTGCAGATGCTGGACAGACAGCTGTTTGATTTGCGTGCATCATATAAGTTATTCAGAAATGAGTAACAGTACAAAAAACTCATAAACAGGCTGAACTCACCTCTGTCTGTGGTCCGTGGAGCGGAGCGTCGCTGTCTGGTGAAAGACTGGGACTCCCGGTTCACCGAATTGTCGTTTTGTCGAGACAACGTGGAAAAATAAGTCGACTTCTCGATAAACCACTGAAATTAACTCGTTATCACGGCAAAGCGGAGGAAATTAAAAAAAAAAAGTATTTAACCATGTCCTTGTAGGGCTTCCGTACTTTTTTCTTCTTCTTCTTCTTCTTCTTGGAGCGAGCTGGCGCACTTCCGTTGTGGATTGAATTTGCAGCATTTTTCTCTTGCAAGTGTTTTCTGTGTTTGCAGCGGTTTTTTCTCTTGCAGCGTTTTTTTTCTTGCAAGTGTTTTTTTTCTTGCGAGTGTTTTTTTTCTTGCAAGTGTTTTTTTTCTTGCATGTGTTTTCTGTGATTGCAGCATTTTTCTCTTGCAGGTGTTTTCTGTGTTTGCGGCGTTTTTTTCTCTTGCAGCATTTTTTTCTTGCAGCGTTTCTTTCTTGCATGTGTTTTCTGTGTTTGCAGCGCGTTTGCACCTGTCGGCCACCGTAGGTTTCACATAAAGGACTGTCAATATTTTGTGTTTTGAGTCCAAGTGACATCCTTATTTGATGCAGCAGTACAGCAGATTCTACTGGTGACTAGGGGTGTCAACGTTTACAATTATGTAAACATGTGTAACCGTGTCTTCGAACCGACGTGTAACCGATTATACGTCACGCGATAGATTTATCTTTTTCTATGGAGTATTTGCAGCTGACGTCGCACACCCGGCCTCGCAATGCACGCTGGGCAGTCACCGCCATGTTGGAGTGAAAACAAACATTCAGGCGCATGACGGTCTTTCACTATTCGAGAGGATTATGCCCCTAATTTTGGTCAGAGGAGAGCGTGAATAGATGAAAAATGACCACAAAATGATAAGAACAAAAAATATGTTGTGTTTAGTGTGAACAGCTTTGAGATTTGCCGAAGAAGTGTGTGAGAAACATGCAATCTGAGGTGTTGGCTGTGAAATGTGAAGATCGGTTTTCGGTTTGTTTTGCCCCTGATGGGAGGCGGTCGGCTCAGAAAATATTCTGCCTAGTGTCATCTCAAAGTGCAGCTTTTCTAGTTTTATATGACACTCAATGGGCTCTAGCTTCGTAGACTCCGCCGAATCCGCCCGCTGTCAGCGGAGCGCAAAGTGCACCGTCGGCGTAAAAAGTCAACGGGGCGTGTCCAGAAAATTGTCCCAATTTCGTGAACCAGGCGCAGTCACGCCTCCATCCCGCCCACCTGCGCAGGTGGCGCAAGAGGGAGGAGAGAAAGTAGGTTTCACCCAGCTGAGCGCAATTTGACCAATCAAATGAACACCTCTCCTTTTTTTCAAATGCACTGCAGCGAAGGACACTGCTATATTAACATGATGAAATACATTTTATTTCCTGGCCTCAATACTAAACCACAGTGAAACAACAATGTATATGACTGCATTTTGAAATAAATAATCTCTTATGGAGCTTGGGGAGCCAGACAAATGAAATAAAAATGCAGACACCCTGCATTTAGCGGCTACATACAGACTTTGTAGGGAAAGGGAAAATCTGTTTTTATTTGTGTGCATCATAACTCTTAAAGATACATTTGGGAAAGCACAAAGAATTATAGGTGTCTGCACACCAATCACTCAGCGCAGCTGCACAGCGGAGCTGGGTGAGTCTACTTAGGACTGCTTCTGTTGTCATCAGATCAATGTCCTCTGAAATGATTCCCTATAATTCCTATCACACACACGGCATTCCGGCCATCCCAGACGGAGGATAATCATTTATGAGAGAATGGTGGCGACATCTGCTATCTGCTCCGTCCTCCGCTCTGCTTCACGTGTTGCCAGCATTCTTACCCCCCTCCAAAGGCCGCTATGGTCAGCCAGGCTGTCATACATATGCAGTGATTTTGCACAGGAGCACACCAACAGGTTGCTTTTCTGTAATCTAATGTATTAGAAATTAAGATAAAGAAACAAAATATTAAATCAAGAGGATCAGCAAAACTTCTGCCTCATATCTGCTTTATTAATGCCTCAAATCAGGTTTTAAAATGTATTGAACTTTTTACAGTGCGCATTTGCGCAGCGTACCTCTCACTCACACTCCGCGCACTCGTTTCCCTGATACACACGCACACACACGCCAACACACACAAAATAGTTGTATTATTAACCGTCAATAATAATCAGGAACATATTAGAATTAGTAAAATAAGTCTCCCCGGCTGCGCACCAGGACGGACACCTTCCCACACCGACCCGTCCTCACCCTGCTCATTTTATTCTGGGACTGCAGGCTCCACAGGACAGAGGTATTTATTCAGAAAATATGTTCATTCTAAAATTAATTTTTGGAAACGAAAAATACATGGTTTGCTGTACTTTAACGGAGGATATAATATTTTACCTGAATCTGTAACTGGCACATCTGGAGACGCTGCAGTGCCCCTGCTGTCAATACCGTGTTCACTGTTGTGTTCAGATTTATTACATTTGTTTAAAAAATAATAATAATAATTTTACACCATTTTATGTTATTATTATTTAGTTGTAAACTGACAGCAGCCTACAGTAATTCTCTACCTGGAGGTGACGCGTGAGCGCTTCCATGCCCCACTGCAGGTTCTACGCTGGACTGTACAGCAGCTGGAGGTCGGTAGGGTATTTTTGGGGCAGCAGCATTATATTTGTTTCGCTGTTTGGTCCGCGACTGTTCCGACTCTGATTCAGAACGTTCCTCCTCTTCACTCCAGTCAAGATCGCTGAAGTCCGACACGTCTCCGCCATCCGGTTCCCCCACACTGACCTCCTGTATCATTGCTAAAGCTTCTTCCACCTTATATCTTATTTATGCCTGTTTTTACTATCTTTCTTTTGGGATTTGCTTGATATTTTATACCATCTGTCTGATTGTCTGCTGTCAGAGCTAGCTCCCTGTTCAGATGTGCGCATGAACCAAAACAAATCAATCACAGAAGAAAAAAAAGCCCTGTGAAGTGAATCTTTTTAATCAGTCTAATAATAATAATAATAATAAGAATAAGAATAAGAATAATAATAATAAATAAATAAATAAATAAATACTAAGTCTCACAGACCGCTGTTGGCCTTTGTAGGTATAAATGTTTTGTAATATTATGTGTGTCATTGTTAGGACCTTATTTGCTTCAGAAAAACATACAAGACACATATTTAGGAAAAGTCAAAGAATTAGATGACAGGGGAATCATTTTTAACAGATTTATTTGAATTCTAAAAACCCAAATGGTCTGTCAGATCGTCTTGGATGTTCTAGTGTTAAAGAAGATAATAAAAACAATTATGTGCTTCATGAGTGATTTTGTGTATCTTTCATGACACTGACAAGCTGAAACCCTGCCACGGAGGTTTTCTCAGACAAATTATGATCAGATCCTCCTCCCCAGCCTGCTCACACCTTCTGCAATAAACTCTCACTGCGCCCAGCTGATTCTGTCGACCCCTCCCCCTGGTGCGCCACCACGCCCATCTCGGCGCAAGTGCAGCAGACCGGCCAGAAACCCTCTTCTGCGCCTGTCGAAAATAGCAATGCGCTGCCTCCGCCAGTGATCATCGCCAAGTTGCGCCGTCAAATTAGAGCCTAATATGTTTGGGGTGGAGCAGACGGATCTTGTGTTGTGTTGCGTTTTGTGTCTGGAGGTGCGGGGGAGGGGGGCTATTAAAGGGCAACTCCGGTTTTTTGACACCTGGACCTTATTTATAGGTGTGTGCATGCTCATATACTCACTCAGACAAACATCATGCAGCTCGGAGTCCTACAGAAGTTATTTAGATCCAAACGATGTAGCTGCACTAGCGGGGGTGCCACAGCAATGGAGCGTTAGCGCTGGACATAATCTCTGCAAAGTCGCTCATTTCGGCTGTATTTCTTCATCCATCGCCAGTGTTATCATAAAGTCAGCTCGTCTACCGTCTTCAGGTGGGTCAGCTGAAGAGCTGACAGTTTTCGCTAACTCAGCCACAATTAGCTCGGATGGGAACGTTGCGGCGCTCCTCTCCCCAGCAGAGAGGCACTTTGAGTCGGCCTCGGCTGTCACGGTGCCCCGGCGTCTGACTTCCAGGGGCCGAGTTGGAAAACGGCCCTCAGCTGCTCCACGGAGGCTCCGGACACCCGCGAAGACGCACGGCTCACACGCGGCCGCTGGGCCGCTGGATGTCTCTCCTCGCCGGGAGGATGCGTATCTCCGCTCCCCGGCAGATGCGCGCTCCGGGCCGGCCGCGGGACGCGCGACGGCCCGCCGCGCCGAGGTCAGTGCTTTCTCCTTGCCGGGAGGAAGCGTATCTCTGCTCCCCGGCGGATGCACACTCCACGCCGGCCGCGGGACTCGCGACGGCCCGCCGCGCCGCTGCCGGAGTTCTCTCCTCACCGGGAGGAAGCGTATCTCTGCTCCCCGGCGGATGCACGCTCCGCGCCGGCCGCGGGACGCGCGACGGCCCGGAGCTCTCTCCTTGCCGGGAGGAAGCTATCTGTGCTCCCCGGCGGATGCACGCTCCACACCGGCCGCGGGACGCGCGACGGCGTATAGGCAACACCTATAAATAAGGTCCAGGTGTCAAAAAACCGGAGTTGCCCTTTTTTTTACCATTTTTTGAAACACACTTTTAACATCATGTTTTTACGGAGCCCCGGACATAACATGGTAAAAAAAAAAATTAAATTGTGGCCACGAATTACTAATTCGTTCCCACGAATTAATAAATCGTGCGCACAAATTACTAATTCGTTCCCTCGAAATAATAAATCGTGCGCACGAATTACTGAACATATACTGAACAGTCCAGTAAAGTTAGCAGCATATTGACAGATACAGACTTCAGTCTCAATAATTCTTTAACAAAATGTCAGTAACATACAAAGGGCGCTGCATCCCATCGTTGTGTGGTGGACGATATGCTACAAGCTCATTTTTATTAAAATTATCTGTTTATCAAGCAGCAGAAAGTACTGCGGGGTTAAGGGACGGTCTAAAATTTACAAGACGCTGCAACAGTGAAGACAAATACCATATCCAATAAAGTTGATAGGAGACAAATGAAGGTTGTAGCGATTATGGTGACACTGTAGTAAATCGCAGTGGTGGTATTACGTTTTTGTTGTTGTTGTTGTTGTTGTTGTTGTTGTTAATTTTTTTTTTTTGAGCTATTTGTCTTCACTGTTGCAGCGTCTTGTAAGTTGTAGACGGTCCCTGAACCCCGCAGCACTACTGGGTGCTGATTGAAATCAATACTGTTTCTGCTGCTTGATAAACAGATACTTTTAATAAAAATGAGCTTGTAGCATATCGTCCACCTCACAATGATGGGATGCAGCGCCCTTTGTATGTTACTGATGTTTTGTTAAAGAGTTATTGAGACTGAAAGTCCGTATCTGTCAATATGCTTCCAACTTTACTGAACTGTTCAGTATATGAATGATTTAACTAATTTGTGGGAACGAATTAGTAATTCATGCGCACGATTTAATTATTTCGAGGGAACGAATTAGTAATTCGTGCGCACGATTTAATTATTTCGAGGGAACGAATTAGTAATTCGTGCGCACGATTTAATTATTTCGAGGGAACGAATTAGTAATTCGTGCGCACGATTTAATTATTTCGAGGGAATGAATTAGTAATTCGTGTGCACGATTTATTAATTCGTGGGAACGAATTAGTAATTCGTGGCCACAATTTAATTTTTTTTTTTTTTTTACCATGTCATGTCCGGGGCTCCGTATGTTTTTAACATTTTTTAAAAAATTTTTAACGCTTGTATATTTTTGACGTTTTTGATACACATTTTTTACAATCATTATGTTTTTAACATATTTTGAAACACATTTTTTACAATCATTATGTTTTTAACATATTTTTAAATTCAATTTAAAGCTATAGTGCGTAACTTCGGTCGCCCTCTAGCGGAATTCTGCGTTCTTACAACAATAAAGCCGGCGCTTCCACATGACGTACACCCCGGTGTTCCCCCTCCTCCCCCCCTCCCCCTCTCCCCCCAATCTGCCACAGTGATTCGCGTTTCCACAGTGCCAATCGCCGTTGGAAACGGTTTTTATTGTGTGTGAATAAGGACAGCTGGTGAAAAAAAGACGGACTCTTCCGAAGAGGTAATTATTGTTTTTTTTTTTGTTTTTTTTTGCCACAGAAACGCAAATAGCTTATTACAAACGGGAGACAAGGTGCCTGCTAATGTGTACCTAACAAGTTTGCCTTCTCCGTCGGTCACTTTCCTTCTCCCAACCGTCCAGGCTTTTTTTCTGGTGGTAGGATCCACTCCAGGACTCTTGCTCGGTCGTTTCTTTGGATTATCCGCCATGCCGCTTCCTCATTCTGCCTGAGCTGAGCCTGTTGCTATGAGACGCTCTGCGCGTCCTCCCCCTCCCTTCTTGTTGTGACGTAAAATGCGTAATTTCCTGCTCGCCAGCGCGGGAATGTCGCCGGTCGACACGCAAAGCAAGAAATATATATATTGAAAAATCCCACGACATGTTAGAGGAGCCGATCGGCTTAATCTGCATTTTGTCATCTCCACTAGCAGTGGCTTGGCTAAAACAGACGTTCATAGACATTTAAAAGTTACGCACTATAGCTTTAAGGTCTCTTTGTGCAATTCCTGAAATCAGATAAAGATCAAAGTCAGTCAGATATGTTTTTTCATCATCACTGTGCACTACAGTGCTGCTTCTCATATCGCGGTCTCAACATCATGCATAAGTCCTTTCCATGACGGCAATAAACCGATTGCCAATCTTGTCACCTTATTTTGCTCGCCTCTGTTTTAGTGGGAACAATGAGTCAGCGTCTTTGATGCGCACAGGCGGTTGATGCGGGGCTGCACTGTGGAAAGGAATAAACGCAGATCATCACCTGTAGCCGTGACCGATATTTGTTTTTAATCATTGTCAATACGGAAAACTCGCCCTCACACAAGTATGTGGAGGTGAAGAGGATGAGCGCATTCACAGCTCAGGAGGTGGGGGAACTCGGTCTCCACAGACAGCCAGAAGTTTGCAAGTGACACCATGTTCATCTTTTGTTTCAAGTCCATATTAGAGTTCAGCTCGACAAGGGCCTCCTCCTCTTGCATGGTCAGTACATCACGGGGTGTGACTGGGAAAGAAAACGGATTTCTCACCCACTGATTTGCCAAGGTCTCCTCTCTAAAATAGTCTCCAAACTGCTCACGCAACCCCTTCAAATGTGCAATGACCACTTGTTGCACACAGTCCACTTGCAGTCCTGTTTTCTCCTCAACATCCTCCAAGGTTGGGAACATTTCCACCGAGCCCCGTTCAATACGAGCACACCACAGATCTAACTTTTTTCTGAATGCAGAAACTTTATCGTGTGCCAAAAAGATATGACACTCTTTGCCTTGCAGAGAGGTGTTCAGTGTGTTTATCCGGTCGAAGATATCAGACAGATATGCCAGCATTGCAACCCACTGAGCATCCTCCATATGCTTCACCAGTGGGGAGCTGATTTCGGAGAGGAACATGAGGACTTCCTCGCGCAGATCACACAAGCGGGTGAGGACCTTGCCCCGCGACAGCCACCGGACCTCGGAGTGCAGGAGCAGCTGATGGAAGTGAGCGCCCATCTCATTGCCGAGGGCGGAGAAGAGACGGGCATTCATGGCACGTGATTTAATTAGGTTGGCAATTTTTACTGCCTCATCCAGGACCGGGCGCAGCTCTTCGGGCATCCTCTTGGTCGTCATAGCCTGGCGATGAATAATGCAATGTGACCAAACAGCAGTGGGTGCGACCGCCTGCACCTGTTTCACCAGACCGCTGTGGCGGCCTGTCATTGCCCTCGCACCATCGGTACATATTCCACAACAGTCATTGAAGTCATTCAAAGCCTTGAAAATTTCTGCAGCTGTAGTGCGAGTTGGCAGAGGATGGCAAAATAGAAACTCCTCCTGGATATCGAGCTCTTAAATAAAGCGTACATACACCATGAGCTGGGCACAGTTAGCAACGTCAGTGGACTCGTCCAGTTGAATGGAGAAGAATGGGCTCTCACGGAGAGCATCCAGCACCTGTAGTTTCACATCAGCTGCCATGTCAGAGATGAGGTGCTGCATAGTGTTGTCAGACAACGGGGTGGCATCCAGCTTGGCAGCAGTAGCTTCACCCATTAGCACCGAACACATGTTTTTGGCAGTAGGGAGAAGCAATGTCTCGCCAATGTTGTGGGGTTTCCCTGTCTTTGCAATGCGTAATACTATGTGGTATGATGCTTCCGTTGCCTTGGTATTCACAGTGCCAAAGGCTTCAATTACTTTCTTCTGTGACCGCAATTCATTAAGTTTCCTATCAAAAAACTTGCGCGGCTTGGTGGTTTAACTTTGATGCTTTGTTTCAATATGACGCCGGAGTTTACATGGCCGCATGCTGTCATTAGCCAGCACCTCTGCAGGTGACACACTGCGGCAGTGGAGCATCATCAGAACCAATATATGAAAAGCCAAGCTTTAAATGATCAGGGTCATACTTCCTCCTTTTTCTGCTCGTCCCAGACTCTGTGCCCTCTCTCCCTTTCACTTGAGTACATAAAAATCGATCCATCTTGCCTTTTGCCAATTGACATTTTTTTCTTCTTCTCTGGCCGCGCCTCCCCTGAAGCCCTCTGGCGCCCCCTAGGGGAGGTGCGCCTCACACTTTGAAAACCGCTGATTTACACAGTTTGTTAGAAAAGCTGCCACAGCACAGAGCGCTCATTGTTATCTGCCATCATGTACCCGAGTCAACATGAATGCAACACCGGTCATGGCTGCGTTTTTTTTTTTTTTTTTTTTTTTAAATCAACGTAAAATTGCACCGTGTCTATGTGGATAACTGCAATAGATTGTACATTTAGTTAGTTCATGCTATTATCTGAAGCTTTCAGGTAACATCATCGCTCAAAAAAAAATTATAAAAAAAGAGTGAAAAAAGAACGATGAGGAAGAGGAAAATGACGTGTACACGGTTATTGATTTTCCGAAGCAGTTATGATTTATTATCTATGTCCACGTGTAGACGTTGACACCCCGACTGCTGAAAGCTCTCGAAATCATAGAAAGTACCAAAAGAGCAGTGTGGAAAACAAAGTAATGGAGATTCAGATAACTATTCATGGACAGATGAATTTTGAACTTCATTTTGAACATGTGAGTTAGTTTTTTCATTGTGGCATTGAGGAATCAGCAATATCGAACAAAACTCTTTTCAATATCAGGGTGATACTCTCAGTGAATTTTGTTGATTTATCAACATACTGTGTGTGCTGGACAAGGCTGTGTGTGTTGTAAAAAAGGAGAAGAACCAGTTAAGGAAGGAAATGTACAGACGCACGCACCCAGCAGAGAGGAGTGACTACATAAGAACAACCAAACTGTCAACGCTGATCAGTCAGGTCTGACGCAGATTTCAAGGTAAGATGAAAACATTCCAAACTGATCAACACATCAAAAGCTTATTTTCTTCATCAATTAAAATCAGATTACTGTAGAAGGTGATGTTTTTTTCCTGTTATTTGACGGTGTGTATTAGGAGCAACCCAATATTGTGAAACTTGTCTGATAAAATCTAACTTATCGTGATTTTTCTTCGCCTCACAGATGAAGCTGCTCATTGTTCTGGCCATGCTGGCAGCAAGAGCTGCAAGCGTTGAAGGTATGCATGTGTTTGACTTCATACAGTCATAGTCAGGATTATCTTTTCAAACATGAGTAGTCAGAATACACATTTGTTGTATTTTATTGAATTTCAGTTTGTTTTTCTTCCTACAAGGGAAGTGGCTACACAAATATTGTGTAATATTTCCAGATGTTGTGATGTTGTAATCACGTCAATACATTTAACTTGTGTTTGTTACTTAAGAAAAAATAACTGAATATTCATAACATAAATCACAAATGATTTCTTCCCTCTATTTTCAAGCAAATGTAATTTAAAAGTTTGACACATATTTAAACTTGTAGATAAAGTATGAGGAAGAAGCAACCATAAACATGGCAAGACATTTTGAAATCTGGGCAGTAAAATCATCCTCCTACATACAGAAATACCCTTAAGTTCGAGTGTCACAGATGAGATGAAGCAATACTTATTGAAAGTCACAGTCGTATTTTGTTTTGTGTTTTTTTATAATGATTTCTGTTGTTTATTTTTTATGTTTCACTGACATATGCTATTACCAATGATGATAATAATTTTAATGGTAGTTAGTATTTTAATGAACACCTGAAAAATTTTTTCAGATCTCTCGGGGAAAATGTTCACGTTCCCGGTGCAAAACAACCAAGCTCGTGTCAGGCTGATAACAAGCAAACAAGAATTCAGAGCTTTGACTGTCTGCCACAGGTAGTAATTCAATGTAAAACCGGAAGAACACATATCCTCTCTGACTGTCACCAACATTATAACAAGCCAGTGTGTCGTACCTGCAGATCGTTTACGGACATCAAAAGAGACCACGGCCTGTTCTCACTGTCCACCTCTGGGTCGTCCAACTCTTTCCTGATATTCTGGGATGAAACAAATAAGGAGATGGAGGCTCACATCAGAGATCAGAAGTCAGAGTTCAGGGGACTGGACTACAAACCCAACATGTGGCATTCCATCTGCACCACCTGGGACTCGGCGACCGGACTGGTGCAGTTGTGGTTTAATGGAAGGCCGACAATTCGCAAATATGTGCCCGTCACATCAGCTATTACTGGAAGCACGATGATCATTCTTGGACAGGTATGGTTTTATTACTTAACATCATGATCAATAGTCCATCACTGGTTTCTGAATACACACAATTTGGATTGATTATTAAGGTGTAAGGTGTGAAAGTTTTAAAATGTAGAGACGTTTTTCTCTGTTGCTCTACGTTCCCCCCACAGGAGCAGGATGCTCACGGTGGAGGATTCGACATCAAGCAGGCTTTCGTCGGGATGATGTCGGACGTCCACATGTGGGACTACGTCCTCTCCTCCTGTGAGATTCAGAGCTACCTCGACGAGCTCAACTTCACTCCGGGAAACGTGCTGAACTGGAAGGCGCTGGAGTTCGAGATCACAGACAAAGTGCTGGTGGAACCGAAATCCTCTGTCTGTCACTGAAACTGTGACACACGTGTGTCAGTGTCTGGGAAAGCCTTGCTGTGTTTCAATTGTTTTGGGTTTCCACTGAGGAGAAATTGTTTATGTCGGCCAGTTATGTTCATTTCCTGCTAATTTGAGGATGTGCTTTTGACTTTTCTTTCCCCATCCCATAATAATTTTGAGAATCTTTGTGCATTCACCCTATTTGGGAACAATTTGATTCTGTAATAATAATAGATTGTTTGCTCTACAGCTGCCTAATGTAGTCTTTTCATGACACTACAACCATTTTTGTTTAATTATTTTGATATTGTAACACACTTTGAGTTGTCTTTTTAATATGAAAAGTGTGTTATGAATAAAGATTGATTTGATTTGATTTGATGTAAATGAAAATCAGCTGTTTAGCAAATATAATATTGATTAAAATATGGAAGCACAGCAGACAAGGGTGTTTTTTTTTCTTTTGTGTAAGCTACCTTTCATCATCAACTATCTTTTTAACCCATATGGTAGCACTTGATCCTCTGAACTAGACTGAGCCACAGACGGCTGATCAAATCTGAAACAACAAGACTTTCATCTGCTTGCATGGTATAAATGTGATTTTTTTGGGGGGGTGATTTCACATAAAGGACTGTCGAAATTTTGTGTTTTGAGTCCAAGTGACATCCTTATTTGATGCAGCAGTACAGCAGATTCTACATGTGACTAGGGGTGTCAACGTTTACAATTATGTAAACGTGTAACCGTGTCTTCGAACCGACGTGTAACCGATTACACGTGACGTAATAGATTTTTCTTTTTCTATAGAGTATTTGCAGCAGATGTCACACACCCACATCCACAATGCACGCTGGGCAGTCGCCGCCATATTGGAGTGAAAACAAAAATTCAGGCGCATGACAGTCTTTCACTATTCGAGAGGATTATGCCCCTAATTTTGGTCAGAGGAGAGCGTGAAAAGATGGAAAATGACCACAAAACGGTAAGGACAAAAAATATGTTGTGTTTGGTGTGAATAGCTTTGAGATTTGGCGAAGAAGTTTTTTTTTGCCCCTGACGGGAGGCATTCGGCTCAGAGAATATTTTGCCTGATGTCATCTTAAAGTGTAGCTTTTCTAGTTTCATATGATACTCAATATGTTGGGGTGGAGCAGACGGATCTTGCGTTGTGTTGCGTTTTGTGTCTGGAGGTGCAGGGGAGGGGGGCTATTGAACTGTTGCATATGGATTTTAAAGTTGTTGTCGTTATAAAACAAACATTCGGTTGTCAAAGTGCAGGTGGGGCATTCAGTTAGTGAGATTAAAGCTTCTTGTTTGAGACACAATTAAAAGAAATCACCCTCACAGCATTTTAATCACTTTTGTCACATATGAAGCGGAGCATACAGCTGTTGGACCCGCTGAGGTGAGTTGACTGGATGTGAACCCGGTGAAGCCGCTGACGCTTCACTTCCACATGTAGAGAGACGGGCTGGGCCCGCTCCCACCCCGGCTGTCTATGAGAAACGGTTACGCCCTGCAGTTTGCATGTCGTCCCCCCCATCCTGTGGCATCCTCCGCACGCGGCTCAGTTGCCCCTCCGGGATGGCCTCGCTCAGAGAGGAGGTGTCCTCTCTCCTGCGCAGAGGCACAATAACGGAGGTGGACCTGGAGGAGATACACTCGGGTTTCTACTCCCCCTATTTCTTGGTTCCCAAGAAGCAGGGGGGAGTGAGGCCTATTCTGGACCTGCGCACCTTCAACTCTCACGTGACCACCAGGAGGTTCCGCATGCTGATGGTAAAACACCTCATGGAGAGTGTCCACCCCAGGGTATGGATGACATCAAACAACCTCAAGGATGCCTTTTTCCACATCAGTTTTCTTCTGAGGCACAGGACGTTCCTCAGATTTGCCATCGGCGACTGTTGTTTTCAGTACAACCGCCTCTCCTTCGGTTACTCCCTCGCTCCGCGCACCTTCTCCAAATGCGTCAAAACTGCTTGGTGCTGGTGTCCTCTCGGCAGGAAGCCGTAGAGCACGCAGCCTGGGTTCCACAACACGTCACGAACTTGGGCTTTGTTGTGACCAAAGAAAAGAGTGCGCTCCTTCCGGCCCAATGGACCACTTACCTGGGCCAGGAGCTAGATGCTTTGACCATGACTGCTCATCTCTCCAGGGAGAGACATTCGTCACTTCTGTCTCTGCTGTGGACTCTGGCGACTCACCCTTGGTGTGGGTCCACCAGGTGAGGGTAGCCCTGGGCATAGTGGCGGTGGCCCACCCGGTGGTGCGCCTGGGCCTCCTGCACATGGGGAGACTCCAGAGGCGGTTCAGTTGCCTCCGCCTTTGGTCAGTGAGGGACAGACACAGGAAGGTTCCTGTTCCACCATCGACACTGGAGGATCTGGATGAACCCAGGTCACCTCCAATGGGGCATGCGTATTTGCTGCATCTGGCATCACATCAAGATGTTCACAGATGCGTCACTCGCAGGCTGGGGCGACACTAGACTACTCCGCGGTGGACGGTGTCTGGGAGTCCACGCCCACTCACATCAATGTTTTTGGAGATGACTACGGTGCAGAACGTGTTGCTTCATTTCCAGCCCAGGCTGCAGGGCAAACATATCATGGTTAGGTCAGACAACACCACGGTGTTAGCCTACCTGAACAGACAAGGGGGAACCAGGTCCCCTCCTCTGCATCGCAAGGCAGTGGAGAATCTCCTATGGTCAGATTCTCACCTGTCCTCTCTAAGAGTGCAACACGCGCCCGGGGCTCTCAATGTCGGCGCGGACAGGATGTCTCGGGGAGGCCCACTGCCCGAAGAGTGGTGCCTGTTGTCCCGAGTAGTAGCTCGGATCTGGCGCAGGTTCAGCCACCCCATGACCGACCTTTTTCGCCAGTGCAGAGAACGCACAGTGCCCACTTTGGTTCTCGCACAGGTCGTCAGACAAACCCCCTCTCGGGGTAGACGCCCTGGCTCACGGGGTTTGGCCTTCGGGCCAACTATACGCCTTCCCTCTGAGCCACCTCCCGATTCTCTTGCTGCGCAGGGTGAGGGTGTGGGGCCTTCACATTCTGGTGGTAGCCCCGGACAACCCAAGCACCAGGTGGTACCCGGACCTCGTACAGCTGGTGGTCGAGGATCCCTGGCCGATCCCTGACGAGCCCGATGCTCTGCTCCAAGCGGGGGGGCACCCTTCGGTCCCACCCTGTCTTGGGCAGGAGACTCCTGGTTTGGATGCTGAGAGGGTGAGACTAGCCAGGCTAAATCTTCCCCCAGCGGTGATGTCCACTATCCAGAGTACCAAGGCCCCCTCTACTGTCAGGGCCTATAGGTCTCGGTGGCGCCACTTTGCGTAATGTTGTTCAGAGAAGGGATTGGACCCTGGCTCATGCCCGGTCGGCAGGGTTTTGGAGTTTTACAAGGACTTCTGGATAGCGGTCGCTCTGCATCCACCCTCGCAGTTTTTGCATCGGCCATCACGACGGGCCATGAGGGCTTTGGGCACTTCTCGGTACGCAGCCACCCGCTGGTTAAGCACTTTCTAAGGGGTGCTTGCAGGCTGATGCCTCCCCCTAGACATGTGGTTCCCCCGTGGGACCTCCACACCGTGTTGAGCCTCCACGCCGTTCGAGCCTTTGGAACAGGCGGATTTCTGCTTTCTGTCTTTAAGGCTGCCCTCCTTTTGGCCTTGGCGTCTGCCAAAAGGGTTGGAGATCTGTGTACCCTTTTGGTCCACTCCTCCTGCTTGTCCTTCAGCCAGGATGGTGGGCTGGTTCATCTCTGGCCCAACCCGACCTTTTATTCCAAAGTCATCACTTCGGCCTTTCGTTCAAGGGTGATCGGGATCAGGGCACCTTGCACCTTGCACCTTGCCTGGCTCGTCAGGGGACGAGGTGCGGCTGCGGTTGCTGTGTCCGGTCAGGGCTCTGCGTTGCTACGTCGAGCGTACAGCAGGTTCCGCACTACGTACCGGCTGTTTGTGGGGGTTGGAGCCAGGGGGCATGGAGTCCCGCTGTAATCCCAGCGCCTTGCCTGCTGGGTTGGTGGTGCTATTACGGCGGCTTATGAGTCACGGAACCGCCCGCCACGAGGTGTCTCCGCTTTGGCAGCTCTGTGCAGAGGGTTCACTGTAGGTGATATCTGCCAGGCTGCCTCCTGGTCTTCTGTGTCCACTTTTGTGCGCTCCTATCTTGTGGATATTTGTGCGGATTCTGTGGCTTTTTCGGTCTTAAGCGTGGACAGGGGTCCTGTCAGATAAGTGGACGGTGTGTTGGTCTGGCCGGCTGCTGTCTTCCTTTGGGAATTCAGGCTGCGACGTAGATCCTTGTTGCATGCCGGTGTGACTCTGGAGAGTCTTAACCGGCATGTGGTTGTTGATGTTATATCACGGATTTACTCCGACACGTGTACGGTCAGCGCCTGGATGCGAGGCCACTTGGCGTCAGTGTCTTGGCGGCGTGGTGGGCAGTGCCTGGCATACGGCCTTCTCTGCTACTTCTTCCGCGCCAATCTTTTCAGCCTGTCCAGCTGGGGGTACATTTATCCCTACAGCCTCTGCCTTGGTATGTCACCAATAGCGAAGCCCGTAGGTGGGCACGCACACTCTTATACAGTGTTGGTAATAACGGCATTAGATTATAACAGTGTTAGATTATAACGGCGTTAGTAACGGCGTTATTTTCTTCATTAACGAATAATCTATTTAATTACTTTTCCCATCGTTGCAACGCCGTTACCGTTATATGAAGTGGCGAGTTACTACAATTAGGTTGAATGAAGCGCGAGTGTCAGCTTCTGCCGCACACATCAGCTGACGGACAGAGCAGGTAGGAGGGAGGGAAAGGGGAGGGGAGGGGCGGGGGGGCTGATGAAGACGCGATGATTATGGGCTGGTGGACAGATCATGCCCTGCTCACGTGTGTCACTCACTGCACGCACTGATCTGTAAACATGAAAAGCAAAGTAATGGAGATTCAGATAACTATTCGTAGACAGATGAACTTTGAACTTTGTTTTGAGCATTTGAGTTTTTTTCATTGTGGCATTGAGGAATCAGCAATATAGAACAAAACTCTTTTCAATATCAGGGTGGTACTCTCAGTGAATTTTGTTGATTCATCAACATACTGTGCATGCTGGACAAGGCTGTGTGTGTTGCAAAAAAGAAGAAGAACCAGTTAAGGAAGGAAATATATATACGCACGCACCCAGCAGAGAGGAGTGACTACATAAGATCAACCAACCCATCAACGCTGATCAGTCAGGTCTGACGCAGATTTCAAGGTAAGATGAAAACATTCTAAACTGATCAACACATCAAGAGCTTATTTTCTTCATCAATTTAAATCAGATTACTGTGGAAGTGATGTTTTTTCCTGTTTTTTGACAGTGTGTATTAGGAGCAAGTGCAACTTGCCTGATAAAATCTAACTTGCTGTGATTTTTCTTCGCCTCACAGATGAAGCTGCTCATTGTTCTGGCCATGCTGTCAGCAACAGCTGCAAGTGTTGAAGGTATGCATGTGTTTGACTTCACGCAGTCATAGTCAGGATTATCTTTTCAAAAATGAGTAGTCAGAATACACATTTGTTGTATTTTATTGAATTTCAGTTTGTTTTTCTTCATACAAGGGAAGTGGCTGCACAAATATTGTGTAATATTTCCAGATGCTGTGATGTTTCAGTCACATCAATACATTTAACTTGTGCTTATTACTTAAGAAAAAATAACTGAATATTTATAACACAAATTATTTTTTTCCCTCTATTTTCAAGAAAATGTAGTTTAAAAGTTTGACACATATTTAAACTTGTAGATAAAGTATGAGGAAGGAGGAAGCATAAACATGGGGAGGCATTTTGAAATCTGGGAAGGAAAATCATCCTCCTACATATAGAAATTTCCTTAAGTTCGAGTGCACAGATGAGATGAAGCAATACTTATTGAAAGTCAGTCGCATTTTGTTTGCCTTTTTTTATTATGATTTTAATTGTTAATTTTTTATGTTTCACTGACTTAATGACTTGTCGCATTCCATTACCAATGATAATAATAATTTAATTATTTCAATGAACACTTAACTATTTTTCAGATCTCTCGGGGAAAATGTTCACGTTCCCGGTGCAAAACAACCGAGCTCGTGTCAGGCTGATAACAAACAAACAAGAATTCAGAGCTGTGACTGTCTGCCACAGGTAGTAATTAAATGTAAAACCTGAAGAACACACATCCTCTCTGACTGTCACCAACCTTTTAACAAGCCAGTGTGTCGTACCTGCAGATCGTTTACAGACATCAAAAGAGACCACGGCCTGTTCTCAATGTCCACCTCTGGGTCGTCCAACTCTTTCCTGATATTCTGGGATGAAACAAATAAGGAGATGGAGGCTCACGTCAGAGAACAGAAGTCAGAGTTCAGGGGACTGGACTACAAACCCAACATGTGGCATTCCATCTGCACCACCTGGGACTCGGCGACCGGACTGGTGCAGTTGTGGTTTAATGGAAGGCTGACAATTCGCAAATATGTGCCCGTCACATCAGCTATTACTGGAAGCACGATGATCATTCTTGGACAGGTATGGTTTTATTACTTAACATTGTGATCAATACTCCATCACTGGTTTCTGAATATACAAAATTTGGATTGGTTATTAAGATATAAGGTGTTAAAGCTTTAAAGTGAATGTAGAGCCGTTTTTCTCTGTTACTCTACGTTCCCCACAGGAGCAGGATGCTCACGGTGGAGGATTTGACAGCAAGCAGGCTTTCGTCGGGATGATGTCGGACGTCCACATGTGGGACTACGTCCTCTCTTCCTGTGAGATTCAGAGCTACGTCGACGAGCTCAACTTCACTCCGGGGAACGCGCTGAACTGGAAGGCGCTGGAGTTCGAGATCACAGACAAAGTCCTGGTGGAACCGAAATCCTCCATCTGTCACTGAAACTGTGACGGACATGTGTCAGTGTCTGGGAAAGCCTTGCTGTGTTTTACTTGTTTTGGGTTTCCACTGAGGAGAAATTGTTTATGTCGGCAAATTATGTTCATTTCCTGCTAATTTGAGGATGTGCTTATGACTTTTCTTTCCCCATCCCATAATAACTGAGAATATAGGTGCAATCAATCTATCTGGGAACAATTTGACTCTGTAATAATCATAAATTGTTTGCTTTAGAACTGCATAATGTAGTCTTTTCTTAACACTACAACCATTTTTGTTTAATTATTTTGATATAGTAACGCACTTTGAGTTGTGTTTTTAATATGAAAAGCGCGTTATGAATAAAGATTGATTTGATTTGATGTAAACAAAAATCAGCTGTTTAGCAAATGTATTAAAATGTTGATTAAAATCTGGAAGCATAGCAGACAAGGGTTTTGTTTTTGTTTTTTTGTTTTTTTAATGTAAGCTACCTTTCACCATCATCTATCTCTTTTACAAATATTAATTCCATGAAGATATTTCACTGTTCATAAGGGGAAGATTTCTCTGTCACAGAGCATGAAGCCAAAACAGGAAGCTGTTTTCTATCTGTTGACCTTCAAATGTTTATACAACAGTATTATCAAGGTTGTGGATCTGTGAACAAAAAAATGCAGTTTTAACTTTATGCTGGCTTAAAAAAAATGATAAACACGTTGAAATCTGATCTCTTCGCTTGTTTTAGGACACTGACATTGTATTTTTGACACCGATAGAGACAATTAGATTGCTCTGTGGTTGAACCCTTGTGTACCCATACGTAGGATATTAGCACATGGTTTAAGTTTCTCCATGTTGCATCACTTTCCCCAGTGCTTTGATGATAAATCACACTCGCACTCCCACACGGACCTTTGATTGTTCACTGGAGTCACTCTTAGCTGACAGATGCTGCCAGTCTCTCAGTCAGTAAAACAGCTCATCTCCCTCTTATGGATTTACGCTCCATGATGAGGAAGACTGCAGCGGTCCCAGGGAGCAATCATGAACATGTTTGCTCATATCTGATGAAACAAATCCGATCTTCAAATTGACAAGAAAAGGCGGCTTTTTTTTTTCTTCTTTCTTGGAACTGCTCTGATTGTCTTTATCCTCAAAATTAATCACAAGAAATAATGAGAGAGTCTCAAGGACGGTTACACTCGGCATCGAATTCACACTAAAGTGTGGTAAACAAGTCTAAGAGGCGAAGTGAGGGGTAAATTCCTGGATAACAGGTCACGCTCACTCCTACATGGACTTTTCACTGCGAGTCATCCTTTGCAGTCTGTCAAGCTGAGGAATAACCAGTTCCTCACATAGATCCAAACTTCATAATAAGCAGGACCACAGGGGTCTTGTGCAGTGGCCGTGTTTGCGGTTCATCTTCACAGACAGTTAAATTTCCTCTCTCGCGTCCCTGAAGAGGCAATTCGCTCTTGAAGTTCCAACGGAGTGGAGCTTTTTGAAAGGACGAAGCTCCTGAGACCCCACTGACCCACAGAGGGCTTGTCTCTTTCTCAACATCCACACTCAAATAGACTGTACTCATCTTTTTCCTTCTTCGAACTTGTAGCATTTGCTGAAGCTGCGGCATTCGTGAAGCAGGAAGTAACGTGCAGAAACGCCATCAGTGAAACAGTCGGATCAGCATCAGCGGTTTCAGCTACACCACTCATCACAAACACTTGACTTTTGTATTTCCCAGACAAACCGAAATGCAGCTTTCAGATGAAGCTGACTCCTGATGTAATTCACAACAACATGCAATTAACTGGTTCCTTTTAAGTTTGACTGAGGAAAACTCTCCATGCATTATCAAGTGGTGCGTCCATAAACTTTTAAAGCAAAATTCTCCATGTTCAAAATATTTTTCAGGCCATCTTCTGTAAATAAGATTGCCTCAACACTGTGTCAAGTCAAATGTAATTATGTTGCAAAGTATAGGAAATAAGTTGAAATCCTGTCAGCGCCCGTGTTGCATCACATGTGTTTGAGGAACAGCGCTGCTCTACAGTAATGCAATATGTGGATGGTATTATGAAATAAGAAGCACTTAGCACAATTGTAGTTTCAGTAAGCTCTTTGCTGCTCTCTCTGCAGTTTGGTCAGTTCAGTTGTCTTCACAGTTCCTGAAATCCATTGAACATTGGCTTAAACCCTGATAGGAAATTTTTACACCTTGATATTTTGTTCCAGGCCAGATGTATGATATAAACATTTTCTAAGCTCTGTGCTTAAATGAAAAATGGAACACAGAGCGATAAAAGATCAAATGAAAACTATCTTGTATTGCACAAAAAACAGATTTTGAAACCTCTGTCACCAGGCCACTAGCGTTCAGCCTGTCGCCACTGAATTTCTCTCTATTTTCCCTGGATGTGTTATTTTTTTCTTTGCTGTTATTTCAGTCTTTTACTATTGGTATTATTTCTGCCTGTTTATGTATTTGAAGTCTGATCAAATGTTTTTTTTGCTTATCCATAAACTTGCGTCATGTTTAATAATTCCTGTAGTGACAAGTAATGTTAATAATAAATCTGATTTCAAATAAACACTTTACTCACTATGTTTCAGAGATGATTAATGCAGTACATGTGCTCTGGCAGCTTGAACAGAAGCGTTCAGAAGAATACTCTTGAATTCTGTCTTTTAAGGGGCGAAGATGATCTGAACATCAGCGTCACAGTTAAATGTTTTAACATGCTTGTCATGAACTATTGAAAGAGTTCTTACACCGCTGAATGTCCGATTGCTCATTTCACACGTGGATACTCTGCATTCTTCATGAAAATTTGCATTCCTGTGTACAATTTCAGGTATTTTTTTTCTTCCTTTCTACACATACAGAATGAAATCCTTGCAGTAATAGCAGGACGCACGTAACCTTATTATGGCTGTGCGGGTGTGTAAAATTGCACATGATGGGTGGAAACAATGAATCCATGCTCGCTTGTTCTTGTACATCATAATTCCCTCTCACAGCATTACTGGAATACTTTATCTCAATCATACATCAACGTCTGCACACACGCACACACACACATAAACACACATTCATTTACAGTGCACCTGGAAATAGTCAACAGCCACAGCAGTTCTCTGATAATGGGAGAGGAATGATACAGTACAATGGCGCATAAGCAGCCGACAATTAGGTGGAGAGATAACATCAGATGCTCGGTGACGGAATGCCTCATCGGCTAAATTATCAGCCCTAAAATAAAAATAAAACTACCTAGCATATTTTCTCCTGTAAAAGCAGTCTCCACCACGGAGACAGCTGCTCTCTCTTCCTCTTCTCCTTTCTCTGCATCTCCATCATTTGATTAATTCTCGTGTTGTACATGCTGAGACCTCCTGATGGTCGATACTCACTGAGTCACATGGTCACCCAGCTGCTCCTCATATGCTGGAACACAGCTTATTCCTGTTATTCTGGAGGGTGTCACAATCTCATTTTACATTTACATGTATATTGCAAAACTTAATTAAAAATGAGCAGGTTCAGGATGTACTGTGCTGAAACAGAAGAATTTTTTTTTAAGTGGTTATTTATAGAAGACCCACACAGAGTTAAATTGGACTATACAGCCTCTGAGTAAGTTTGAGACCATCGACTTGGGGCTTCCTACTGGGGAAAGAACAGGAAGTTTTAGGTTTGATAAAATCTCACGAACCTACACGCCTTCATTAGCAGGTGATTTCCATCAGGTTGATGCTATGAGGCGACAACAGGCCTTATCATTTCCTTAAGACGGGTTAATGGAACTGCCCTCAAATCACACCCAAACAAACTATTTCAGAAACGTCAGCGCGTCCTGAAGACGCTGCTTCAGATGCCAGCAGACTTTTTTTTTTCCCCCCACACGTTCTTCAAGTCACTGTAACTGACAAAGTTAACACTAAAAAAGTTTTTGCCTTGTTTCTTTCCCTCCAATTGTAATTCTCTCTTCACATCTAAACTCCGTTTCAAAGCTGGAAGTGTAAAAACAGATCTTCAAAGCAGACTCCATTCGAGTGTGTTGCTTTAATTCTCCGGCGCTGTCTTGCCCACCAAGTCTATCTCCTCCTGTCTGGAAGTCAAACTCAGAGAGTTTTTCCCTGCTGAGTTGAATGTGCTGCGTCTCGTCGTCTGGATCTGATCCCTCTCCAGGGTTCATCCCTCTGGCTGATCTGATGCCTCGTCTGTGAAACAGTCATATCACATAAGTCTTCCACAGATGAAAAAAAAAAGGGTGGGGGGGGGGGGGGGATGTGATAGTAGCTAGACGACTGATATTAGTGACACGAGCTGAACGATGTAAAATATATCAGACCTTTATGGTGGTTCATTTAGGTTTTAAGAATTCATTAGAAAAAAAAAAAGTTCGAAGATCAAAAGGATTCAGCCAAACAGGGTCGTCTCTCTGACACAGTTACAGTCCATGAATCTTTATCCAACCCCAGATCACGAGGAGCTGGAAATGCTCCCATTTGACGATACAAATAAAACAAGGCAAAATAAACCAATAAACCTTTTACAGGTCACAAGATCATCAAAAGACAAATCTCACACAGTTAGGTTATCGGTCTGTAAATCATAATACAGGTTATACGGTGCTCCAGTTTGTTCACATGTTGTCTGTCACATTTGGGTCAAGAGAGGTGGACTCGTGATGCCAGGGATGGCAAAACCGAAAATCCAAAGGGTCAAGAGGAACAAAGCCACAGGAAGACAGAGTGAAAGCCGGGACAGGCAGGAAAAGGCCATTATTTACTCAAGCCACCAGGTGAAGCCAATCACACACTCGGGCTCAGGTGAAAGACATCAAAGTAATCAAACACGAGGAACAAGGGAGCCTGAAATACACTCACACTCACTGTGTTTCCATTATACCCCTAGAATTGTGCAAAAATGCAAATATCACATTAAAAAGCTGATGGAAACACTTACATTAAAAAAAAAACAACCTCTAAAACATCACTAAAAAGCTTTCATGCTCTCGTGAGGTGGTTTTTCAGGCATGTCGATAAAAAAAAACATATCACAGAAGTGTAATGGAGAAACCTTTTTTCAACATTTACATGTCAGCGGACGTGACGTATGACGTTACATGACCAGTCCACTCAAGTAAAGAACTTGGCATATTCCAGTAAATTTGTAGCTAATTTAATTTATTCAGTGTTCCAGGGCTTCAACTGGATTTCTTTTTTCTTTTTTTTTTCAGTAAATTTAAGGACTGTGTCTTTTATTGACAGAGGTCTGATCTCATGGTTGAACTCGCCTCTAATAATCTGACTTCGCTTTATGCTTGTCCTCATTCGCCATTGGCTGATGTAATGTTGCCACTTTTTATTGTTGAATGGAAATAAATCAAACTCAGACTGGCAGTGAGTCAGAGAAGATTTGCAGAACTGCACTTGTTATATCCTGGATTGACCTTGAAGAGTTTTCTGTAGTTTTCCTGATTGTGAAAACGTGTTTCTCCAACGTTGCCAAAACAGAAGCCATGCTTTCACTACTGAAGCTGTTTAGGATGCATTTAATGGATTACAAAATGCAGAGAAGAAGCAGATGTTGAAGAGGTCAGTGAAACCAAGGGGGGCACGCCCAGCTTAAAATTAATGTCGACAGAGGAAATAGAAGTCATGTGCAGCCAAGAAAAAATAGATGGAGAAATATAAACAGCATCCATTAATCTTCTCCACCCTTTATCCAGCTTAGACCGGAGCCAATTCCAACTGCCATGAAGACATGCAGACGTATATACAGAATATTATTAGATATATCATGGAGGGCCGTGAGTAGCAGCTTTACATTTATAGGAGCCTCAGAAAATTTCAGAGCGGGTACCAGCAGCTCAGGCTGCTTTGGAAATGTTTGTGTTTATAAGGAAGTCTGATGTTTTTCTCAAACCACTGTTGAATTGTTCTCACACAGAAACACACAATAGGACCCATTGTAAGGAGGAAAAAGAACAGAGAAAGCCACAAATCCGGTTCACTGTTGCTCGAGGATTGTATTGGGTTGGACTGAAATTTCTTATCATGACAAATGAAAATGATTGCACAATTTTAGGTGAATATGGTGAAAATTAAGTAATACCAATTCTTAACAGTGAGACAATTATTCAGTTGTTCTAAACTTTCTAAGGTTTTTGTTTAACGACACAGATAAGGAAAAATACAGCCTTTATTTTGAAAGTGTGAATTAATCTTTTGGTTTTTGGATCACATCGGAGCCAAATGAGGTTCAGAATGATGTAAAAGTCAGGTTGAGAACAATAGCTCAAACTTCTAAAACCTTCAGAGAGAAATGGAACTGAAAAGTATGAGAAACCTCACGTATGAGAAACAAAAACTGTTTTTTCAAAATATTTTCACTTAAAAATTCAATCTCTGAATTATAAACCCTCACTTTATAGACATTTGAACACATCACATGTTGGCTTTTACAACACAGCATGCGGTGCTGTAGCACCAGGGAGGCATCGAATGGACGCCAACAACACACACAGCCAGTGTCACCGAGAAGCTTCATTATGAAGAAGAACAATGGGTCCTGGAGGTGACGGTGACGGTGTTCCCCTCCACTGAGACTCCATCCGCGTTGGAGTGCAGCACAGGAGCTAAAAGGGATTTTATCAAGTCAACACTCACAGAACATTCTCCTGCATGTTCAGAGTGAAGTCCATGCTGAGTCCTTTTCTTCGCAGTCTTATTGTTTTTTCTCATTTTGTTTTTTTTGTAGCAGAACAGGCTTGCTGCAGTCACTTTTAATGTTGCCGTGTTGCTATTGAGTTTCAGCTGGTTTACTGTCTCGTCTAACGAGTTTGCTGAGAAGCAGAAGTATAATTCCTCATGCTTTAAGCAGTGAAACGACAGCAGAAACTTCAACATTAGCTCAAAGCTGCAGCAGAGCTGGTTGTTAGGTTTTCACTAGTAGCTCCACATGTCTGCCACTTGGAATCTTATTTTCACAAGCATGTCTCAAGAAATCATGAAATAAACATTATTTTTTTTAAAAAATAGAGAGAAAAACACAGGCTTTAGCTTCAGTTAGAATTGCAATGCATGAATGATGTTCACAAGGAACTATTGCATACGTCTGAAGCTCCGATTGTTCTGACTTCGAAACGCACATTTAAAATTATGAGGAAGCAGCGAGAGTATAAAACGCCCTATTCCTGTTCATTTTCCCTACAACACCCTGAACCCAACGCAAAGGTAAGATCACGACATGATGATCAGGGCAGAATAAAGTGTATCAGAGTGACTGCAAGTCCCTTTGCATCTTTACTTTCCATCAAACTGAAATCATCAAGAAAAGACTAACACTATTCATAGAAACTTAATGGCAGTTTTTCTAATTAAAACGGAGCGCTTTTCTTTGTTGACTGTGTATCAGATGGCATTCTTGCTTCTGTTCGTGATGCTGACAGCCTGCGCCGCGAGCCCTCAAGGTAAAATATCTTTATTTAACAGTGAGGAAATGTTCCAATTAAATGACAACCCAGCACAACAGAAAGATTGCAGATATTGTTGAACTTCATGAAAAAGAAATGGGGAAAAAAAAAAAAAAAGAAAACTATTATCTGTGTATACATGGTGCCTTTAATTGCTTTTTTTTCCCCCTTCTTTAAAATATACCTTCTTTCATTTATTGTGCAGATCTTTCAGGACAAGTATTCACATTTCCAGAGGAAACTAATACAACTTATGTGAGACTGAATGCGTCCGTCCAGAGTTTCAGTGCTGTGACTGTCTGCCTCAGGTAGTGTGGAAATAACAAAACGCACAAAGAGAGCCACCATGTCTTCTTCAGAAAGATACATTGCATGGTTGACTTTTTTAAGTTTTAATTCTCATTTTTGATGCCTGCAGGTTCATCACTGACCTGAGCAGATCCCACAGCCTTTTCTCTCTGGCCACTCCGTCTGCCGCCAATGCCTTCCAGATCAGGACGGATCCTGTGTCTTCCGGGTTTATCGTGTTCGTCAATAACAGAGTGGTGCGATTCTGGGGGCTGAACTACACGCCCAATCGGTGGCACTCCATCTGCTCCACCTGGGATGGCGACTCCGGCCTGGTGAGGCTCTGGTTTGACAGCGAGTCCACAGTCAGCAAGTTTGCTGGTGGAACCGGCATCAGTGAGCCGGTCATTATTCTCGGACAGGTACGGATCATTGTTCCAGGTATTCAACAATGAATTAGCTTGCGTTGTTTTCTAAAAGCTGAACTCCATGCTTTGTAATCCACACAGGACCAGGATTCCCTTGGGGGACGCTTTCAGGCCAGGCAGTCTTTTGTTGGCATGCTGTCCAACGTCCACATGTGGGATTACACACTTTCAGCTTGTGAGATCCAGAACTACGTGGATGATCTGAACTTCGGTCTGGGAAACGTGCTGAACTGGAGGGCGCTGGAGTTCAAGGCCACTGGCAGGGTGCTGCTGGAAGACAAGATGTTGGCCTGTCACTGAATATCAATGATCTAAACCTTCTGTTCATCTTGATCATCAAATGTTTTTCCTCTGCAGATTTTCTGTCTCTACATTCAGTCTGAGGCAATTGTAATGACTTTTACTACTTTCTTCCTCTCAGAAACAGTCCGATTGTTATAAAGGTTTTACCTGATCAGCCAAATCATTTAAAGGACTGTAAACTGTTGTTTGATGTAATATCTTCATATTATGAATTACATACTATATCGCAGAAAATTTTGGAAAAAGATTATAAAAATAATTGATTAAAATCGGCAAGTTATGCCCTCATATTAAACATCACGATGTTCCTTTAGTCATTTCTGCTGACCAACCACTCACAGGTTTCATCACATCAGCGGAAACCGAAGTGTTACAGAAGGAAGGTTTTGACTTTGAACAGTCGTTAACTATTATCCCAAAAACCCAGTCCACCTCACGTCCGCATTGCCCCACTTTCTTTATAGAGCCCCATTTTATACATAAAATCCACACAAGTTCACCTAAATATTTCCTTATTACTGTAGCCAGAAAAGACAAAGCTACAGATCATTTCCTGTATGTGCTACGTGAGCCTTGTAAAACTGCAAAACTCTCCTCAAGAGCAAAGCAGCTCAAAACCAGGAACTAGGTTACTTCTAAAAAAATAAGTACTATTGTTTTGGTGCTTCTTCTATGCCATTTCCATTTTGTTTCCCACTTGAAACTGGAAATCAACAGATGCCAGAGCACCAAAATGCATATAATAAACTAAAAGTAAAACCAAAATTCTGTTGAAGTAAATTGTAAAGGTTCAATGATGATGACGAAGTGTCAAAAAACAAACATCTGTTAAATACTGACAGCTGCATTCATCAGTACGGTGGCCCAGAAGATACAACGCCACAGCACAACACCAAAAACCACAACACAAACGAAAAGGCCTAAGTGCACAGCTGTAAAGAAGATACATCAGTCCAGGGGACAATATTTTCTGATGGAGCCAAAGTGAAACTAAATGATGGAGGCAGAGTCCACACATAAAGTTAGTATAATTTCAATATAGTGACAAACACTACTGATTTCTGTAAAACACAGTGCTGTCAATCAATCATCAAATAGCAGCATAATTGTTGCATTAATGTACAAAATAAATATGTAATACTGTTTTTTTTTTGTTTGTTTTAAAGGAGCTTGCGCTAAAGAAATTTCATCTGAGAGTCAAACACTTACTGCATTTTGAAGGAACATTTCATTACTGTGAAATAGTATTATAATTTTTTATCAACTCTATTCATTTGTGGCAGTGTCAGCGATACATTTTAAAAACATAAGATCCTTGAAATGTCTTGAGCAAAAATCCTCCTTCAACAAAGTGTAACCTTAAGAAAATAATTACTAATAAATATATTTATCCCTCAAAAGGACCATTTCCGAAAGACAAATGTGTATTTGAACAATGGAAAGGCTGAACGGTCGTGTTTTTCCTTGAACTTACTGCTATAAAATTAATTGAATCATTTAAGATATCAACTAGAAAAGCACAGAGCACACACCTCCACCAAACAAACCTGTATTTATACTTTATTAGATTTCTCAAATACCAAAACATACCTGTTTTTTTTTTCCAGGTTTTGTTCATGTTAAATTAATTTTATTCACAGAAAGTCGATTTTTGTGTAATGGCGGTTTCCTTCTGGATCTAGTTTCATAACTATTGAAGATGGAGCAAATTCGTTGGCACACTCCCTTTTCACTCGACTCTCAGCCACAGTTTGCTGTTAGTTGTAGATCTGGAGCTTCATTTGTTACCTTACAGTGATGAAAATGCCACAGACCCCCTATTTTTCTCTTTTCTGTATCGTATTACCCACAATTTTGCCTGGATTTGGATCAAACTTTAAAAAATGTTTGAATATGCCATTGCACTCGGGCACATGTGTCGAACTCCAGTCCTCGAAGGCATCCTGCATGTTCTAGGTCTCGTCTTGTTGTAACACAGTTGATTTCAATGAGGGTCTCCTGATTGAGCTGTTTTACAAGCTTCAGTATGATAACATGAGATTCAGGTGAGCTGAAGCAGAGAAACGCCTAAAACATGCGGGATGCTGAACCTTCGGGGATTCAGTTTGACACCCCGGCGCTAGGGTCGGACAGTTTTTCTATCATTCCTGCCATTTTAGACCGAGATGTTGCGGAATTACATTTTACTTCCCATTTACCGAGCTGTCAACAAAAATTTCAAATCAATCCGGAATCCATGACTTAATCCGGATCGCTCCCAAATCCGACCGTAACGGCTTGAGGTCTGCTGCTAACAGACAAACAAACAGACAGACCCTCCCGAGAACACAACCTCCTTGGCCAGGGAGATAATTACTGATCCTGCTCTGATTTTTCCTACAATGCTTTACAACCTATGCACTGAACCCTGGTCTTTTGTTGAAGCACTGCAGCGGGGTGATTACAAGCAAGACGTCGACAGGTCCACAAAGATAAAGTGGGTTGTCGCTTATCGGCCTTCGAGATGTGGTTTGCTTTTCTAGCAATTAGCGATAACCAAGAGGGACAACTAGTTATTTATCTTCATCGCGTTTTGACAATGGTGAACTCTTCTCTGAAGCCGCTGCGGCATTTGTCCAAACTATGACATTGGTTATGCTGTAGCCTACTTGCAAGTCTCCAGGGACTTCCACAATAAATTAGGCTACAAGATAGGAGCCGCAGCAGTAACACCACTCACCTTAAACCTCCCTTTTGACATTGCCTCTGAATCAATTAAGCGTTATACGGTGTGTGGGAACCCAGAGAAAACCCCTTGTGGTAGGCTGGCTGCTTCCTGATGTAATGGAGGGCAACTTTTACCTCAACAGACTGTGGGACTAAGGATTTGAGAATATTGTAAAGGTCTAATCCACCAGACAATGGGAAACGCTTTTACTCGAGATGCCATTTGCCCCATTGAAGTCTGGGGGCCACGGCGCGTCGGACACACGCTGCGCTGAAAATGTAAGTCTCAAGTGCAATCTTGAAGCTCACCGAGCCGGGGTTTTTTTTTTTTTTTTGGTCTGCATGAAAAAAATAGGACACAGTTTGTCATGATATACCGCCGTATGGAAGCTTTTATTCCATTTCGCTTGAACTCGAACAACTCAAAACTCAAAGTTCAGAGAAAGTAGAAAAGACATGAAGGAACATCCACATTTCAAATCTGAAACTCCTGTCATTGTTTTTATTAGAAAAGTCTAAGATGGCTTTAAAAATCAACGTGCACATGAAACGAACTCGAAGCACTCTGCTGAGTGTCGTCAGCTTCACTCATGAAACCATTAGTGTGACAAGATACAACTTTCTTTTCAGCAATACATGTATTATGCAAACCAGACCAGAGTCAGAATATGAAATTTAAGCACAGGCATGTGTAACTTTGCAAAAAAAAAAAAATGTGACAATTGTATTACATTATTTTGTTTGTGCACACAAAAAAAAAATAAAGTCACAGCTTCAGAAAATAAGCCAGTCATGCATCAGGTTTTACATCTATCATTTAACACAACAATATACATTTCTTAAGACAATCTCTTGTGTATTCTCCACTGTGCACAAACGACGATTCCTGCTGTTTTCTCACGCTCATCCATGATACATGACCGAACCTTCACGGGTGGAGACGCACTAAATGTCTCGTAGGTTTCTGTCTAGGTTTGTAAAATCAAGCATGAGAGGAAATGGTGTATGCGAGCAAGCTTGTTTCACACTTTTTCTGCATGTTGCTACATCTTAATTCTTTCCTGAGGCGATATTAAAATACTTTATCTCGCACAACAACACACATGCACACATAAAACCCGGTGCACTCTCTCAACAGGAAATAGGCTGGAATCAACAGCAGTTCTATGGTAATAGGAGGATAATACAATGGGAGAGCGTGTAAGAGATTACAGATTGTGCTTGCAGATAATGCTGTTAGATCCTAGATAACAGGATGTCTCTGAATAAACGCTCCGCTATGGGCAAAAACAGGCATCGCATATTTCTAATATAGCAGCAGCCTCTCACAGCGACAGCCACTCTGTCTTCCTCCCCGCCTTCCTCCGTCTGCAGACTATTAGCGCGGCACACATGCTAACCTCTCAGCCATTCTGCACCTGTTCACCTGCCGCAGCGACCAACTTTCCCAAATCTGACTCCGCATGTGGAGAACATAATTAGCTTAACCCCCCTGCCCTTTATGTTGTGCGTGTGCATATGTAAGCACGCGTGTCCTCCAGCGCACATTTGCATGCCCTTCAGAGGGAGGCAGTCCTGGGTAGAGAGGTATTTGTGTCAGAAAGCGGGGGGATCAATAACATCCTGAAAAGAGAGCAACCTCGGGGATGCACTCGCTCCACGTGAAGAGAAAAGAGAGTGGAAAGCAGAAACTATTGCCTGTGTTTATCAAAACAATGGGCTTCAGCGGGGGATATCAATCACCACGCTCAGTGAAAAGATACAGCACAAACATGAAAACTGGGCTTTTCTTTTAACAAAGCTCAGAGAAAATAAACATTAAAAATGTTTATATCCACAGAGACCTGTCCATTTGGCTTGATTATCTATTTTTTTTCTCTCTCTCCAGGTTTTTTCCTTTCCTTTTCTTTTTTTTCCAGAAATGCACAATTCAGTTGAGAACAGGCACAACAGAGAAGGAATCAAGAGGCGTAATCACACACCAGCAGAGGAAACTTTTTGGCATGTTGTTCTTTTTAAAAAAATTATTATTATTTTCAGAGAATTGCTCACTTCTTTACAAATTAACAAATTACACCCACAAGATGTTTTTCAAGAATCATTTTCTTTTTTTTTTGCACAGATCTCTGCAGGTTTGAGTTCACAGGTTGGTGGCGCCCATCACCTCCTTGGGTTTGGTCCTCTCCCAGCCCTGCCGGATCCGGGTGAGGGAGCGGTCCACGCAGGGCAGAAGCAGGAGCAGCTTGAGCACCAGCACCACGGAGGGCACGATCAGGCACAGCATGTAGCCCGGAGGAGTGTACCACTTGTAGGTGCTGGTCTTCAGGAATTTATTCCAGCCGTAAATGTAGCCGTGTGCCGTGCATATGAAGAGCGTCAGGTACCCCAACTTAGACTGAAACACACAAAGAGAGAAGTAATGTAAAAATCAATCAATTCGTTAAAAAGGAGATTCAATTTTTTTTTTTAAATGTCTACTTTTTAAACTTCTTTGTTCATATATCACTTTGGTGATGACTCTCACATTCTCAAACTACGCTGTTTGTACTGATCAGTATGTTTTTAAAACACATCCTCTAATGCACTCACTGGCTTCCTCAGCATGCAAAGTCCTGATTGTGACCACAGCTGTGCCATAAATTTTACTTCTAACAAACCTGGGAAATGTTCCATTTTTGTTGGCACTGGGACTACTGGGTTTGGTCGTGCTGCAGTGTTTCGAGTAAAAAGGCGTGTTGAATATTTTGGGCGTCTCGTTCCCATGACAAGGCCAGAGTTTTTAAACGGCGCGGGAAACAAGGAATTACAGATTTTATCTTTCTTAGTCGAGTTTCCAGTCAGTTCACATCATGTAATCTTTTTGCTGCTTTTAAAATCTTTAGCTGCTCCTAAACTCAACCAAAATTTGAATTAATACTTTACAATTTTGTAGCGAATGCTTATTTCCAAAGAAAATATGCTTTTTTAGTAAAAACATTACAAAATGTCTTTACTAGAATTGGCAAAGTAAGGCTTTAATATAATTCTATACTGGTAAACAAAGTGTAATGCTTGCAATTGACAATAAATACAGCACCAGACAACTGTAATCTGATGAGAGACCTCTGTGAGCGACAGGTGCGATCATGACAAACTCCTTGAATATATCAACCTCTTAGCTCAGAGTGGTCTCCTAATGAGTTTTAAATGGATGACGGTTTGTTGACTGAGAACACGGAGAAGCGAAGAGATTTTGTGTCCAGTCGTTCAGCTGGTGAGAGGCAATGAACCTGGAGCTGTGCGACACTGGGTTATTAGGACATCCAGAGAAAAACCACACAGGCGGCTCAAACTACATGCCAACTCTACACAGAAACATCCCAGTCTGGATTCAAACCACTCTGACTGAGAACCACTCCTCCAGCGAGATGCCTCTCATCAATAAATGCAAACAAGGCAATTTTCCAAAATGCCAAACCTTTTCACTGAGTGTTTTCTGAAGAATGGAATATTCATTTGCACAAAACGTATAATTATATAAAAAAAACAAAACTGCATTATCAAAATTCTGCTTTTTTAATGGATAGAAAGTGTCTGACCCCCTGCTGTACATCCTCATTTATTTTCAGTAAATTTCAGGATAATTCAAAGTAAATTCAAGCTGTTTTAGTTTTATCGACTGTACTAACAAAACCCACAAGCAGCAGCTCACGTTCTGTGATGATTTTCTTATGGATGTGAAGAAAAAGACGTGCCACTGCTTTTTGTTCAAGCAGAATGCTCAAGTGTTAAAAAATTACTAAAAACAAAAACAGCCATTTCACTGACTTAGAAGAGCAAAGCCTGCGTACCATACATAGTCGCTGCTTTACAGTCCGAACTGATCACAGCTACCACCAGAATGTGAGTCCATGTAAAATAATATCTGTTATTTTATATCTTTTACAACTCCTTCCACCAGATCATAAGAGTCATCTTGACCTCGACCTCAATCTCATTCCCCCTCCGAGGCCTACCTATGGACCTGACCTTTACACAAATGGGATTGTGACCTGCATTAACAATCGTACCAACGGGGACTATACCAGGTATCATAATTCTATTTAATGAATAACTTAACATTTAAAATCCTGGGCTAAAGTCCGCCCGGGTTTCACTCTGTGCACCGGTGTTGGGCAGTTAGTTAACTAGGCTCCGGGGAGACGAGTGCCCGGCACATACTTCTCCTGCACTTTAATAACTCTTACGCAAACTTGTAAACTCTTCACAGAGATGGCCACAAAAGCCCTAAAAGATTTTTTTTTTTTTTTTTTTTTTTTTTACCACCACCAAGCACATGACTGATTATGTATTCCAGCTTAAAGGTGAAGGCAAACAAACACACACGGTTACACACGGCCGTATAAAGGACTGTATTTCCCGCTGTGCGCTGACCTGAACGAAGCTGAACTCTCTCCAGCTGAGAGAGCCTCCCACTGAGGGCAATGATGTTAGTCCTAGCAGGACATAGAGGAAGAAACCCAGGATGCCCAGCACAAAAAATGAGTCGGCGCCCCAAGCTTCGGTGTTATCAAACGGGGTGATTTCATTGTTCTTCGTCTAAAAGAAGAAAGAAAGCGAGAGGAGGTGGTTACACAGAGCACCCTGCATCGAAAAGTAATCTACATGTCATGTCGCTTATCGCACAGAACACTGAAATTGGTGAGGACCAGCTTGCTTTACCTCCGCCACTGCTTCCACGATTTGGTTGTACCTGACGTTGTAGCGAATGGGATTGACAAACGTGTAGACGGCATGAAGAAAAGCAAAGCCGAGTGCAACCAGACCCATCTGCTTCCTGCACAGCATCCAGCGGTCCAGCCAGTTAGGGAAACGGCTGCAACACGCATAAATGGGTCAGAAACTTCAAAAAGCGTGCAATTTTTTAAGGAAAAAGTGTTCTGATGGCAAAAGTTTTTCGCTCCGGTTTGATGTCTGACCTGTATTTGGTCCCTCTGTAGAGCTGAAGGAAAGCGGCTATAACGCCGGGCAGGTAACAGAGAGCGAGCATAATGAGGGACACAATCGGAAACACCTGAAAGAGAACACAGAAAAACAAAGTGAGCAAATACTGACAGCCATAAATAAATATATACAGTAGGCTGCACAGAAAAGGGTAAGTCTTTACCTTGTTGCCCAGCGACATCATGATTCTGTAGGAGATGTTTCTACCATTCTCAACATACGCATAGATGACATCTCTAATGAGCAGATAGAAGTAGAAGAAGGCGGTGAGGCCCACAGCCACACACAGAGGGATCTTCCACTCCGAGAACAGCCGCAGCGGGAAGTCCTCCAGCTCTCCGGCTGCCGACAAAGACCCTTTGTCCAGAACAGCGAGGCCCAGTTTGGTGGCCGTCTCCGCCACCGCGCGCTTCGCCTCGGCATTGTCCCCACACAGGTACACCTGCAGCACGGAGGGACCGGTTATTTCCACAGCGAGCTGCAGCAGAAGACATCTATATGTGTTTCGATTTTTTCTTTTTTTTTTAAAAAAAAAATGGATAACAGCTGAAAGCAAAAGTGGGTCGTAACATTTTAATATCCATCCAATATTTGTGTCACCCTGCAGCAAGCCCAATTTTTCTATCTAAGTGAGAATTGTCAGAGAAATGCTGTTATGCTTCTGCCTTTTGCAAAAATTACTCAAACAGAGATAAACCACATCGTGGTTGATGGATTTTCAGTAACCCTTTGGAGCTTCGGCATATAATTTAAGCCCTATGTAAATACAGAAAAGATATCCTCGGCTGCAGTTACACAGTCTGTATGTTTTCTTAAAGTGAAATGTCTTCTGGAATGAATTACAGAAGGAAATATGTGTCTCTGGCCACATTCACAGTCTCATTCAGTTTCTATTAACTAGAAATCCACACAATAATTTACCACCACTGCTTGAAATATCGAGTACACCACAGAACTGTGTACACCTACAGCATCCTTTTTTTTGTTGTTGCAGAATTACTGTTGGCAATTTCAATGATTTTGAGCCCAAACCCCTGGAAAACACACTGCTGTGTAAAAAGACAAACCTACTTTATATACATACGCTACCGACGTCTACGTCTCACAGCTCCGAGGCTTATTATCACACTCAACAGCTTTTTGGTGAGAGATATGATGATTAAATTGTTTGTGGGAAAAAAAAAAACAAGACTACCAAGAGAGTAGTGAAGTGTGTATGTGTGTGTGTGTGTTAGAGAGAGAGAGAAATTTGACAGGCATATAGCGGAGTCACTGGGATTGAGTAGTTTTTTTCCCCAGGTGTGTGTATAAGTGGACCGGGCAGCCAGCCATGTCTCCCTACATTACTGCACCAGGAACAGCGGGGGACGGCCGACAGACTAAATCTCCATCTGAATGTAAATGTGACAGAGCTACTGCCCCGCTGTGGATCTAATCAAATTGCTGGCCAGGGAATAGTGCACACTTACAAGCATGTGCGTGTGCGCACGCTGAACTGTAACTACATGTGCGCTGATAAAGATACACGCATTCAGACACTCCACTCGTAGCTACCTGTTATCAAAGAAATAGAGCACTGCAGTGGTGTGCGTGTGTGTGTGTGTGTGTGTGTGTGTGTGTGTGTGTGTGTGTGTGTGTGTGTGTGTGTACGCGCATGTATGGGGGCTTGCTTGTGCTGAAGAGGATTTGAGGCAGATTCAGGTTTGGTCTCCAGAGGTTCCAGCATGTTTGTGTTTCTCTTTGTAGCTGTGAAACCGAAGCTGCAATAAACATGGGTCTTTACTCTTTGCAACATCATGAAGTGTGTTTGTTTGTGTGTTTATACAAGCACTGTCCTCATTTTCTCTTGCATTGTAATAGAAAGACAGAGCGGAATCAATATTCAGCAGCAACACAAATGACATCAATTATTCTCCCTAGATCTTGCTGGGTGTGTGGGGAAGTTGTCTTTTTTTTTATCATTATTTAGAAGTTCGAGAGCCCCTTTTCTCACCGTATTAGAAGAAGTAATGACTGTGATTACTGGTAACTGGTTTAAAGTAAATCATTCCTCCTCAGTATTGGATTTAATTGGTGATCTCAGCTCCTGCTCCCTCTCGGTCTTTGTATCTTTCATCGAGTCGTCTAAAGTCTTCCTTAAGGCTCGGAAGCTGGCTGGCTCTGTGCTGCCCTGATCCCACTGACATCTTTTAGCGGATTCTTTATTCCTGCACTTCTCTCACCTGTTTCCCGGCCAGAAGTCCATTTTGCAGGGCCCAGGCAGAGAGTGTGTTAAAGCCTTTCACCACAGCAGCGCGGGGGACCAGCCTGCCGAACACACAGCAAGGAATTTACCTGCTATTGTTTCTGTTTACAAACAGCGACAGGGAAGAAAGGTCTCAAAATGTTGGGAATCAATGTTTTCACTTTCAGTGGAATGGAGACGCAGCAGGCCGACCAGCCACGGTGGCCAAAAAGCCTTCATATTTTTTTCATTTGTTTTTGATTCAGTGGAGAGTTTTGATGTCTCATTCTCAAAGTGGTGTTTAGGAGCACTTCTCCAAGACAATAGTTCTCTCACATCAAGGACAACCAGTGTTACTCAGAGGATACTGATGCAACAATGCCACCCCCCCTTCCCCCCCACATTGGTTCCATGTCTTTAAAAACAGTGCCGACATCAAACCTCACTTAACTGAATAATTTACGTCAGCAGTGTCAAACATGTGGCCAAAAAAACGATACAATACAGCTTGGAGGATGGATTAGCGAAGAGTTTGAAAAAAAAAAAAAAGTAAATACAGACATTATCTGCAATTTTTTGAGTACAAGTAACTGCTGTTCCTGATTTTTCGCACAATGCAACTCTTTTCCGACACAATGCAACTCTGGCAGCCAGAACTGAAGCACCAGACATCAATGTTTAGAGCTGAGAGGTCAGCGATACCAACCGAGCGACACCATTTCCAGTGAATCATCTTTAGTGTGAAAGGCTTTTGACAGAACTCAAAGCAGAAAAAATATCTTTGTTTGACGGTAGCACAGCGAGATACATTCTCTGTATTTAACCGATAAACTCATACGAGAGAGGATTTGAGAGGATTTCTTAAAGAGCCACAATAGTGACAATTAAGAAAAACTTTCACTTTACACGCTAGTGCTGGTTCGGGGATTCGAACCAGTGACCCTCGTGGCCATAAGCTGGTTTTACTAACCTCGGCTGTCAGGAAGAAAAAAGTGTGACAGGCAGGAATTCAGACAGCACTTTTCTTTCTTTTCTTAAGAACATTTCAGATTGCTCATAACACATTTGGAAAGAACTGAATCTTATATGAACATTTCCAGGATGTGCTCATAGATTTCTGCGCTGAAACTGGGAGGCTCTCTCACAGCTCGGTCCGGGCGCGGCGCTCTGAAGGAAAATGAGTCTGACACCTAATATTTACATGTACGGCAAATTTATGAATAAAACATTTCCTCCACGTTACCTTTGTAAGTAGATGGCGTTGGCTTCGGGATACATGCCTTTCTTCGGGTTGTTGCTGAGGTCCACCAGCACCTTGAGAAAGTAACAATTCCATTTAAACATTCAGTGGTCTTTTCTCTGTGACCTAGAAATCAAGACGGAAAAATCAAGCGACTCAGAGCCGCCCGCAAAGAGTAAATTAAAGACGTTCAGTGGGGATCGTCACTTGCCAGGCTCCAATCTGCAAAATTATAAATCTGTACCATCTCACCCTTGTAGGTTGTGGATTTTCCTCTGTGTCCTTGTTCTCGGTCTCTAGTATCTTATTTCTGAAGAGCTGCTTGTTGATGAGGTGCTCTTCATCGCTAAATGCTTATTTTGTCACTTTGTTCATCTCATCCCAAATGGTTAAGACCAATTTGCATCCCTGAGTCTGGTTTAATCTCACTTTTGTTTGTTTTATTCTAAGTTCCTGAGAATGATGGAAAATAATTGAATACTTTGCTCTAAATTATCATCTGACTGTCAACTGTCAACCTTTTTAAAATGATAAGTATAGTCATTAACAAAACATAAGAAGCAGAACCACAAAATAAACTCTCTGATATTAAAAAAAATAGCATTGAATTGCATGATTTAGGCTCCATGAAGAGATAACATTTCAGTCGCACTCCTGATGTGTGGGCAAAACATCATGATCTTTTAAACACAGTAGTTGTCCAGCAAATAGCTGATCAGGAAAAAAAAATCCTTTCTTCAAAAAAACTCAGATCATTAGTTTAGCTGTCAATATATGAAACCCTAAATAAATGGAACATGTTTCCAACAGTCATCAATCAACACTTTTCAGCATGTTTGACATCTGATGAATAAATCCAGGCCCTCATTTACTGCGGCCCAGCATAAAGTGTGCTAAACACAAACAGCTTGTGCTTTCAGTCTGTGTGTGTTTTATGATCAACCAAAAATAACGCCACAAATGGCAGCAGGGATAAACAGAAGTGTTTAAATTAGGGTTGTGCATGCTTCTGATAATATTTACGGTCTTCTGGAAAAGATGCTTGTTCACCATGGAAAAGCTGGATATGAATTAAATGTCATTCTGCAGAGGCGGAAGAGTTCGTGGGGGATATTCATCATGTCAGATTATTACCGCAAATACATATGAATTAAGAAAAATGTCAGTAATACAAATGATCTGTCACAGATCTTTTAATAAAGTCTGCAAGCGGAAATTGTTGTGAGCCAGGTGAAGAAATCCAAGCACTGAGTGAATGACAGCTCAACCTTGGATTTGCCAAAAGTGTCTTCAGCTGAACAAACATAAACCGAGGCAGTGGTTTGATCAGCAAAAGAAAGAAAGAAATCTTGTGTGCCATATAAAATCAATCAGAAAGGTATCTATTCTTCCTGATGTGAAGAACATGTTGTCTCAGCAGGAGCGAGAAAATCTAATAAATGAGTTTTCCTTCATTATACGTCACCACTGTAACGCTGTTTTTACTGGTCTTCCTAAAAAAATCTTCAGACAACTAAACTCAACATGCCGGAGCTGATTTTACTTTTTATGTCCCACATGTTTGGAACAACCTGCAAAAACTGCAGGATGGTTGCTGCTGCCTTTCAGTAAAGTAAGAATTTATTTTTATCTTAATTCTACACTTTTTGATCCCATTTTTTTTACTGCTATTTTTTTTGTGTTTTCATTCACAGCATATTAACAGGTGTCGGTAAAGAAAGAGAATATGTGTGTCAATTACATTCGCCTCAGAAACAAAGGTCACATAAAAAATTATATTTGAGGCTAGAATTTTCTTTTACAATTCAACTGAACTCATTTGACCTTGGTCACCTCTTCTGCATGGCAGCAGTAAAGTTCTGTTCAACACGGTTGCAGTTTTACACCATTATAACCGAATATTACTCAATAAACCACCAAACACAGGCCGTATCTTGTATCTTGTATTACTATCTAAGAGCATTTTACCGATAAGACCGAGCGACACGAGTTTATATGTAGCTGGTTTTATTGCAACTTTATGACTGTTTATCTTTTTCAACTCTCACCTAATTAAATGGTTTTTGCCCCCGACTGGGTTTTAACATTACTGAGTAACCAGTGCAGACATAACAACACATAACAAAGATTATGATTTGGCAACTGTTGAGATGCACCATGAAAAAAAAAAAAAAAAAAACCCAGACAACTTTATTATTACTCCATTTTGGATTTAATGCATCTTATTTCAATGCTATTCATACACTCTGAATGTGCTGAATTTGCCTTTTGTTTTTGTTTTAGTCGTGTCATTTCTCTTTACAGAAACTTGGCCCATCATTTGAAATGTACTGTATCAACTAATTTGAATATCGCTATAAGTCATATTACACTATTTGTCTTTAATCTTTTAATCCTCCCTTCAATCATACTGAGGACACTGTAAGTTCCACGGCAGCATTTCAACATGTCCAACAAAAGCAGTGTAAATCTAATAAAAGTGATGTTTAATTCATGACTTGTTATCAGTAATGGACCCGAGACACTCAGACTTTTTGTGTAATGATCATGAAGAAAATGTGAAGCACATATACAAATATCTGTGATCAAGAGTATTTCATGTGTGGCTCTGCATAGTGAATGCAGTTTTCAAGAAGTTTCTTTAAAATAAAGAAAAAATAATAATTCATTTGTACTGATTGATTTGACTTAGATGTTTTGCTTTTTTTTTTTTTTTATTTCTATGATATGTAGGATTACTGTTAATGGAGCATGACTAGTATTGCAACAACACATCCTCAGTAGGCCGCCACAAGCCAGTTATCCCTGTGGTCCCTTTTCTGACACCTTCTGTTAAAAACCCAGAAAGTCAGAAGGATCGTGAGGCCCCGCTTTCACCGTCCGTACTCAAAATGAAAATCAAGATAAAGCAAGCGTTTGCCCTTCTGCTGTACGGGAGGTTTCCGCCTTCGTCTGCTTTCCATCTTCTCATGTTTTTGCCATTTTGATATTTTATAATCTTTTTAGTCGTCCTCTCTTTAGTTATTTCATAGAACTCACTTCTTTCTTCTCATTTTAAAAAACCACTTATCTTTTCAATACCTCCCCTCTTATCCTTGTACTTCTGCTTTACTTTTCATTCACTTGTCTTGTGTAGTAAGCAATTTGAATTTTACCAACCTGTATTATTATCCGTGTCTGTAATTAAACTTGTCTTGGAGTTGGGACGGTGTTCTGACAGCTAGCATGTAACTCATAAATCTCTTGATTTTAAATATTGTGTACAACATATTTTTTTAATTATGATACAGAAATAGTTCAAGTTGTCACAGAGGAATTCAAATTTCTAGATTTTCAAGAACATTTTTCACTACTTGAATGAGTTGGATTACTGTTCACAGAGATTAAAACAATGATATCTTTTGAGTTATTGATTTCTTTTTGTCTTGAATGCACAATTTAAAATAAAAATGGTTAACACACCTCTGCATAAATGGTGAAGGGTGAAACGTTTAACTTGAATTTACCTTTCCTTGAAGTTGGTTCCGCATCGTCTCCAGGAATTCGTAGTGCTCTCTATGAACACAAACGAAGATGAGGCTGGCAGACTGGGCGGCTGCTGCGTGGGTCATCGCCTGCATCAAGAACACATCCGGGACACGAGGATCAGGAGCTCGTCGGACGGGCTTTCACGTCTTTTCCAGCTGAGTTTGAGGTCCCATGTTTTACCTGAGCTCCGAGAGGCAGGGGGCCACAGGTGTTTGGTCTGCGGCTGCCGTACACCACTCTGTACCCCGACTGCAGCAGACGCTGGCCCAGAGAGCGTCCCAAATCCCCCGTGCCAAAGATGCACATCAGCTCTGGCTCGGGGACAGCTGCAGTGTTCAGAGAATGCAGCATCACGCCGTCTGGCTCCATCTTCTCCTCGATGCTGCTCGCTGCTGGACCGCTTCCTCACCGAGTTCGGATGGTCAGTCTGCCCTGCTGCGTATTTATACTGCCGTGGAGTCTGACCTGTGGAATCTGACCTCTCTCACCTTGTCGTTCAGCATGACGGGGGAATTCTTTCAGTCTGTGTGTATGCCCACGTGCGTACGTCTGTCGAAAGGCGGTGCATTTTTTTATTACGACTGTAATCAACACATAAAACCACAGGTGGTTTAGTGTATCTGATATCTGTTGCGTTTGTGACCGTGACTCATCATTCCAGTCCCACCGCATCCAGATTTCATCCACAAAGTTGCCGTCATGCATACTGCTTCGGCGTTCCAAACATTGATTTCTACAGCACAACTTCAGATTAGCTCCATGGAAAGCTGTCTGTGCACAGCAGCTGTAACATTAACCTCCGATTCACATTTTTCAACAATTCAACTCTTCCTGGAAACACACACTTCTTTATCTCTCTAGTTCAGCTAAAATTTGACTTTCACATTTGACAGGGAAAAAAAAAAAGAAAACTTTTGCTGCTTGCTTTCCAGGGCTGTCTTATTCTATTTCTTCTGTTTCCGCACTAGACATGATACCATGTGGGAGATCCTGGCCCACAGACTCATTATCATTTCAAAAACCCGCTGTTCCATCCAAATGACTGGGGAGAGAATTTGTGTAAATTTAGTGCTCGTGTCCCCGTGGCTAAAACATCTGCAGAGCTACGACACGAGCAGATCCAACAGAGCGGAAATGAATCCTGGCACATATGTAAGAGTTTCATGTGTGACTGCTTTACTTTGTATGAATGCATGACTTTGTTTGCACGTGTTCATCGGGGTGTATGTGTGTGTGTGTCTGTGCATGTGTGTGTGTGTGTGTGAACTCAATTGAGTCTGGATGATCAGAGCTGAGCAGAGTCTCAGCTGTGATCCGCGGTTTGGAGGCAGCGGACTCCGGAGACACGGCGACTACCTGGCTGGAGCAGTGACAAACAGCATCACATCAACTTTACTATTTGCACACAAAAAAAAAAAAATGCGCTCCGTAAAAGCGGCCTCATTGGAATCACAATATACATATCCGGAGCCAGCGATATTTATGGAGGAGGAGCAGCACGTTACCCCAGGAGCTTTTACAGTTGAGTCCATAACTAAAGCATTAATGTCTACCTGGGGGGTTATCGCAGCAAAATGAGAAATCATTTTATGCCTAACCTTTAAGGCATCCATTCACTTGCAGCACTGTAAGAATAGACCTGATAGCAGATCCACTCCGATGACTCATTTACTAGCACTGCCTCCAGGACATCTCTCTTTTCTTGTCCCCTCGTTTTGCTCTCGATACTTGAATCTCACCCTCCGTGTCTCTCTCTCTCTCTCCCTCTCTCCGTCTGTCTCTCTCTGCGCCGTCACGGCAACACTCCTCTCTGGAGTCGGCCTTTCTTCCTTTCTTTCACCCTCCCACCTCTTATCCAATCTTTTTTCAAAGTTAATAACTATTGAACCCACCGAGCAAATTCAAGAGAAGCGAGCTGTTTTGATGGCGCACAAGGCCATGTCATCTTTTGTCACTTTACCAAAGAAACTTAGGAAAACCTAAAGAATAGCTCTTTGACTTTCAGGCTCACAGTCGAACCTGCACACACGCAGGTTGAAACATCCCCTTTTTTTTCTTCATACATTTCTTTGCTTTTCCCATGAATCCAAATGTAATTTCAGGTTAAAATAGTGATTTAGAATTTACAGTTTCTAAAATAACACAGGAAGACCGTCCCCTCTGGACACTGCCCTCCCTATATGTCCTTAGAGGATGGAGGGGCAGAAGGGCAGACAGAGCGCCCAGCTGATTATGTTCGTGCGGTCTCACGAACTCATTGATCTTCTCTGACTGGGGGTGTGTGCATAAGGATTTCAAAGAGAAGAGCTGGCCTCCCCTCAGGGGGCAGCAGAGAGCTTTAGGGCTGGAAGAACTCTGGGAAAACAGAGATGCCTTTTCTCAGCATGAATTTTTCCTTCACTTTTTGAGAAGAAATCATGATTTGGAAAAAATGAGCAGAAAGTACAACAGATGCATGAGAACAGTTCTGTTTTTTATCGACTATGGAGCCCAACATCCATTAACAGTGAGACCTCATGGTGTGAAAAGCAACAGGTAGTCCTGCATTCAAACAAATTCTATTACTCTTTGGCAGCGTTTGCAGTGAGATAGACGGAGGGGACACAATGCGGTTTCAGCTTTGAAACCTCCTCATTTGGCAGCATCCTCTGGCCTTTCTTTCTGTTCACTTGTAGCCTTTGTATTTACTTTATTCTTGATGCGAATCTATTAGCTTTACAATTTACCAATCGTAGTTTTAATGTTGTTTCTCTATACCTTTAATCATCAGAACAGATAGTAAGTAAGCTTACTTTCTAACTCTAATCCTCCCATTTTGAGTTTCCTCTGTGATCGATGGGCAAGTTTCAACCCATTTCTTAGCTTCTTTTTCAGAATCTTAAATATCAGTGGTGTTTTTGTTGGGCGTAACAGTGCAGCTTGGCTTGCAAACATTGTCATTACTCCCATGACATTTGGGTTTATTTCAGCTTATCCATACTGATAGTGATGGTTGTATGAATGTGCATTCATTTCTGGAAGTTAAAACTTGAGTTTTCATATATACAAATGACAGCAAAATACAACAATATTTTTAAATACCGATATGATTAATCCATAGTTTTTCATTTTATCATCAAAGCATCAATGAGCGTGTTAAAAACACACATGCTAAAAACTGCTGGAATCCTGCATTCTGAAATGTGACAAGATTTTTCCACTGTAGCCTGAAGAGAACGACTGTGGCGGGCAGGATTTTAGATTGTACCGAACATTTTGAAGACCTACTTGTATTTTGATGGCTTCATTTTACTAGTCTGGCCCAACCGAAATCAAATTGGAGAGCATGTGAGCCCTGAAATAAAATGAGGCTGACGCACTTGTTTCAAACCGAAGAAATGTATTCCTTGCTAAGAGCATAACTGCTCAGGACACTGTTTGCAGAAAGAGCTAAAATCAGCGTCTACCCTAAAATTAAATATATTTGTAATACACACACGCGCAGGATACAACCATATGCACACACACACACGCACGAGCGCACACACTCCAGGCGGGTCTTGCAACACGTAACCTCTTGGCCTGCAGAGTTGATATTAAGCCGTGCAAGCATTTAGTGCTTATCCAAGAACATCTTGCGACATTTAACAGTGAGGCGCTCTGGGACATGTTTACATCAAACACACGCTGAACCGCCATTTTATAAATGTCAGGGTGGAGTTGCACATTACAGTGCACGTGAGAAACAAGCTGGAGTGTTGTCAGTGTTGTGTTGTCGCAGCATGCAGCACATTTGGAACATGCAAACTGTAGTGCACATTAAACTTTTATTTTGTCAGGCAAAAAAAAAAAAAAAACTCATTCTGGTCTACTTCTCCTTTTAACCTAACAATGCAGCAAAAGCACTGCAATCAGGACTGGAGGTTCAGCTCCTGAGAGGAATTATTTGGGGGATTCCAGCTGTTTGCAGCTGTCAGAAGGCACACTGACTGATACCAGGCGCAGTCGCTAAAGACAGATTTCGGTAAGAACGAGCATATCCTTCATATCTCCTTGCTGCTACAATGGACCAAAAATTGCCAGCAGGATAGATGATTTCTGAAGGATTCCTGTTATATGTTGGCTGCTATGGTAATGCATTACATATGAGCTTCAGATTGAAGATCGGACTGAACTCCCATTCTGAGGTAGCAGAAACCAGACAGAGGCAAAGAGGAAAATACTGTATATACAATGAGAGGCACAGACAGAAGACAGGAGAAATTATAAGAAAAGAAAGAAGCGAAAAAAAAAAATGCAACATAGGGATAGAGGGATTGTGCCTCACTCGAACAAAGGCGCCTGTTACAACCAGACTTTCATACAAGTATTCCCAGAAATATTCTATAAATATTCCATTACCATCTTTCCAGAAAGACACGCTTGGGATGTTCATTATGAAACACTTATATTTTTAAGGGGAATGAGAAACCGTCTGGATGAAAGTGTAACCTATTTCTGTGGATCCTTGTCTGTCATGAAACTGCTGCCTCAGAGCTGACTGGATAAACGCTGCACACGCTTACACATGTATCTGTCATGTGAACATAACGCACATGTATGTTTTTTTTTTGTTCCAATTATCACTTTTCTGTAATAGTCTCTCCAGGAGCATCCTCCATCTCTGCTTTAACAGGATCAGCACCGACTGCATGTTCGAAGCTCAGAATCTTATCTTGTGAACCGAGCAGCAGAAATCAGAGGCAGGGAGGAGCCGCATGAAACTGTAGATTTAGAGATTTTCCTCTTCTGCTCGACACACATCGCTGCTGAATTATATGACCCTGCTCATTTTAAAATTCATCCCTTTTTAACAGCAGAGGAGACTGTGACACTTTGAAAATATCACCACAAAGACGATGCTTTCCGCGGGATTGTCTTATCCTCTCCTTGGAAGGGAAGCTTTGATAATCTTTTTTGTTTCATCGAACTTCTTCCCTCCTCCTTCCACCCCGTGTCCGTTTTCCGTGGCATCCGAAACAGATCAAACCGGGCCGTCCTTTTTCGGTTGTCAAGCTGAGAAAGTTACGATTAAAATCTCCAAAGTATCTGTGTCAAGAATCATATCTTTAACAAACAGCTGCAGTCTGCAAATAGCACGCGACTGCACAGCTCCTCCTCCGTGGCTGCGGGGAAATTGGCAGACCATTATGAGGCTGAAATAGGCCTAAAGAATTTCTCGCCTCATCTCCTCAGCCATACCTCCAGTCAAGTGAAAAAGCTGACAAGGTAAGAAAGAGCTGACAGAGAAATGTAATTCTATAAGGATGAAAACCTCATACTCATCATAGGTGCAATGTCCCTGCTCTGTATTTTTTTTTAAATCCAGAAGGCTGAAAGGGGGGGGAAAAAAAGAGAGAGTAGGCCAGGCAACTTGCAAATTACATAAGTTTAATGAGCTCAGTGGTGATTAATGGCGATTAAGTAAATTGTTGTCGCTAGGTACATTTCGGCACGAAACCTATAGTTAACAAAGGAAAAAATTCTCCTAACAGGCACGAATGCCATTTGTTCTCATTTCCCTTCAAAAATAATTACAAGCCAGCAGGCCTGTTAGATCAGCAGCATGGTAACCGAGTTTAATTGCGGCCCTGACTGTCAGTCTGGATGAAAATCTCTTCATTTTTTTTCTGTCTTAGATTTAACTCTCACACATTGCAGCAATCACACCACTAATGTTACAACAACACAACCATCACACACTGGCAAATGGATTTCTCTACCTCTAAATACAGTGGTATCAGAAGATAGAATTATTCCCTTTCATTACAAGTTTTGAAGTGTCTGCGCCGTCAGGTTCAATCTACTTTATTTGATAGTTAATGACAAAACAAGAGCCCACCATCATCTAATATTGATCCACTTGGTGTCACAAACATGCTTTGCTGAAGCCTTACAACTTAAAAAGAACAGGAAGAGGAAAATACTAAATGACCCATGTATTCAAATAAGTACTTGAAAAGCAGAAGGACAGTCAGTACTCCTCCACACTACAGGCACTTTTGCCTCTGCAGAAAATTGGTCTTGTACTTCATGAAAAAGAAGCTGCTTTTGGTGCCCATTATAACATGCTTATTAGAAAAAATTAAAACAACCAAGGGTGATTTTAGAGAACATGTTGTTTCTTATTTGGAGATGCAAAATATTCCACTAGAGTGAGACTTCCCTTTCTCATAACCATGACCTTTGCTCAAAAACAACAATTTAGAAATAAGAGAAAAGATTCACACTTTTTGCCAAAACTGAGTAGATAATCAGAACCCAGAGGACTCCTGAATGGGACTACACCAATACGAAAATGGAACAAGTGTGGCGTTGGTTTAAATTCACATTTTCCATTCAACATATTGTAACATTTTAAACTTTAATGCTCATGTACACAGAGAAAGAAATCGTCTTCTCCAAAGACAACGGCGTACAAAAACCCAGAGTGGTGCTTAGGCAACTGTTATTGCTTTCAAACAAGCCGACCGCAGATGCTTTATGTAATTCTTTAGATCAGAAGTTGGACGAAAATAGCACGCTAAGCCTCTGTTGATGAAAGTTATGTAATAGCGATTTAACGTAACTTAATGGGAAATAATCGGTTATATTATCCATGTGTTTAAGATAGTATTATAAATACTTGAGTTGAAGTACTGCGTATTTATTTCGACAACAAAATCAAATCTGTTGGGTTTTCTCTGTATAAGTGCCTGGAAATGACTGTGTTGTGTTTGGTGCTATACAAATAAAGCTGAATTAAATTGAAGTCTCTAGTCTGAAGTTTCTATGCAGAAAAGCGGCCCTGAAATTCACCTTTTGTAATCTTCTCAGGATGTTTTACAGCAACACAACGCACTTAATATTTTGTCAAGTCCTCACATAATTTACATCCTCTGATCTATTAATGCTCATCTTCCTGATCGAGTGAACTTTCCTTCCTGTCCTTCATTGTGAAACAGTCATGTTATGGTAAACTTTCCTTGACAACACATCAAAGGTAAATGTAAAAAAAACTACTCTCTGTTCTCCAAAGCGACTGCTGCTGCTGCTTTCTTTTGGCTGATAATGCACAGCTGCTTTGAGGTAGACTGATGGGGTTTATGTTCGGATCATCTGTGCTTTCGTTTGCTGTCTGGATTTTGTGTTGCATAAAGTGACAAATGACTGAAGTTGAATTTCAGAATTTGGTAAATAATTTGGTTTCGTTGAGTTTGGAGCCTGTAAAATGTATAAAGTATTCTCGTGCTTGAGTTTTGAATTGATGTGTTACATCGTTGTATTTATAATATAGTTATATGTTTAGTGTATTGTTTTTTCTCGTTTGTCACAGAGCGTCCCTTCCGCCTCTCAGTGGGGTTGGGGACCCTTGATTTGAAGAGTTAGTTCATGCTTTGTTTTTGTTTATTTTAATTTACTCTCATTTTTGGATCAAATGATTTGATCTTAGGCTGAAGTTTAAGGACCTGACTGCGACTGTAGATTAATTTCCTTTACAGCTGTATAATTTATTTCAAGGAAATTGGAGGGCTTTCATAATCCCCTGCTAGATTTGTGGCATCCACAGTTTTTTGGGGTTTTTTTGTTGTCTGCTCTTAAGAGCTCTTAAGATCTTGATGTGATGACTCCACAGCCTTCGACTGCATTGAGAACAGCAGAACCTAAATATCAGAGGCTCAAATAAAACAGGTACCACTTGTCACAGACCAAAGAGACTCTCGTCAGCAGCAGTGCCAGAACCTGAGAGCCCTGTCTGGGATCTTAGAGACAGAAAGATGTGATAAATGATAGGTGATTATTAAATGTACTTCCCTCGGCGTAATGAACGTTCCGTAATTCTACTGCTCAGTTTATTACCTCCAAACTCCAACCCCAAACAGGAGAACTATTGACATACAAACATACATATCAATAAATAGAAACTTACACAGTAAACAAATATGCAAATTGCACAAAAATCTAAATCTCTTTAAACCTTCCAGCATATGACATTATAACCCTTGTACATCTGAACTGTTGTCCTGTAAACCATTATTTGTACAGAGGACGTTAACTGTTAACTGTCTTTGTCTTTTAATCCTTTAACTTGTCCATTTACAACGTATCAATTGAAGTCTTTCAAGTATTTTCATACAAAATTATATTTCGAACCTCATGAACTTGTATAATAAATCGTCTTTGTCACTGAAACATTTACTTCAGCCACATGAACTTGTAGCCACATTAGCAATATTAGCACTTTAGCTACAAATAATGTCATACTGTTACGATAATGATTACTAATGATTACTTCCACCGTTACATTACATTGTCATGGTTGATTTCAATGTATTTATGTATTTGTTTGTTGTAATAATAACTTGGTTTGTATGTGCTCTAAGCATTGGTTTTGTTAGCTTTTTTTGAGTGTATATATTTGTTTATTCAATTCGATTTAATTCAGTTCAAATCAGGACAGTTCTATTCAATTCAATTAGTATTTATGCGTCAGTAAATTATTCAAGCCAACCTCCAAGCACTTGTTATTCTACAAATCTTGGTGCATGGGCAAACCTACTCACATTGACCATAGTGTTCTTCTACAATATGAGCAGAAAAAAATGTTAGTTCGCATGTTTACCAGGAGATGGATCATACATTTTATTTAAAAAGATTGTTCTCTGGAAGCTATTTTCAAAATGTTCTATTTCCACTGATTCTCAGCGCTGGTGTCTTGTAAACAGACACTCAAAGCACAATGCAATTTTTCTGTTTTCACTTGAAAACCTTGTGGCCTCATCAGTCCATCTTCTCACATACTTGGCAGTGGAGGGTCGTTTGCTCGCTACTAGTTTGGAAACAAGGCGGAGATGACCTGCTGCTGCTCGATGGGTCTGCTGCTTGCCTCCTTTGCATTGACACGGAGCAGGTCCAGAGATTTGACACTTGAACACTGACAGACAGAAGAAAGCAGAGTGCATGCAAAGCCAGAAATATCCTATAAACACAGCTGCAGAACTGCATAAGCTCACAGCTTTCAAAACCTTTATGATGTTGTCAAGTTTTCTTAACATTTTCCGGAAGTTCTTGCTGAAATCTTCATTCACTGCCTCAGACTGTAGGGGGAGTGATAAAATTGGCTTTAATTCCATTTCCTATAAATTACAGCTTTAAGAATACATGAAGTAATATGAGTACATAAAATATGCATGAGAACATCAGTTTGGATTTTGGTTTGTTTCATTCGAGAAACTGTGCTGTCATTCATATTATGCTCCTTATACTAGTGAAACGCTTTTCCATGGTGATTTCTAACAAACCACAATAAGGTCACCCAGAGCAGTGGTGATAAAATTGTAAATTGACTTTATTAGTCATTTTTCAGCCGTTTTTAATTTTTTTTTTTTTTCTTTTTTTTAGCAGTCTTGCAGTACTTCACACTATTAGTCATTCATGTTAATACTGGCCTGAGTGTCCAGTGGAGACGGCTTCCATGCTAAGTGCTGCTACACCATCGGGAGACACTTGGGACTCATTGTCTTTTCCAAGGACACTTTGACTGACGGACAAGCAGAGCGACGGTTCGAACCACTGACAAGAGGAATGGAGGACAACGTATTATTCTACCACCACCTCATCTACCTGGTCAAGTAAACTTTCTGGTCAGTTAATCTGCATCTGTTTACTCGATGAGTGTTTTCTTTGTCCCCTCCTGGTGTTCATGCCTGGACATCCATCTATCTTTGCACTGCCAGTGAATGTAATTAAACAAGAAACCTCAATTTAGGGGGTTTTCTATTTGGAATTTAAGCAAATTGTAATGCTAATATAAGGTTATGCTTACTTATTTCCTGCATAATTGGAAAAAAAAAACAAAATAGTAAATCAGAGCCATCCGGTGTATTTATCATTTCCTGGACAAAAATACAACCATACGTACTGTCATTGCTGATAAGACACACCAGATTCTTGTGCATTCTGCTTTCATAGGAAACAGAATGATTCATTGTCTTCTATACAAATCTGTTATGCCTGGAAAACTGCATTTCAGTTTCCCATTCTACGCATCTTTATCGTGTTCCATTGTGCCTGCGCTTTCATTCAACAGTGTGTTTCCAAATAGCAGATGGCTTGCTAGTAGCGATAAGAAACAGGCATTTAGCAGATTAATGAATAAATAAAATGATGATTGGGTGTAATATCCAATATTCATACACTGCCAACATTTTTCTCGCTCTGTTTTTTTGTTCTGAGTTGAGTTGCCCTTAACCTGCTGTACCTTGCATTTAATGAAGGCCGTGTCTTCAGGTGAACAGCGGTTAATGTATTGGCAAAACTGGAACAGGAGATTAGTCACTTAATGTTAGGAATATGAGGGATAAAATTCTAGGGGCATTTTTCAAATTACAGTTATTGTTTTTTTTTTTGTTTTTTTTAATTAAAGGACAATAAATTCTTGAGACATCTCCTGATTTGTGTATGTGCGTGCGTATGTGCGTGCGTGTGTGCACGTGCATGTACATAAGCATATGTACGAGTGTGCCAGTGTGTGACAGACACACACACATACTAATCCACTGAATGTCCTTGTCATGCCGGAAAACATATTTTGATGGAGACACAAATAATTAATGACCTCCAGCAATCAAACATTAGAGAATTCAAGCATGAATGATTTGTGGAGATGCGTGTGTGTGTGTGCGTGTTTCTGTGTGTGTGTGTGTGTGTGGTTTTGAGACAGATGGAGGAGCAAACTGTCCAGGATGTCGAATTTAATGTATATTTGTGTGGCTATCAGACAAAAGAAACTTGCTGTACACAGTAGCTTGCTTTGAATTCTGCCCCCTCCGAATCTGTTCACTCCCATGTGCAAATGACTCCACTAAAATATTCCATTTGATAAAACTGACCCCATTTACATGGGAGCAGAAGGAAAGAGCGTGAAAAGGGGAGAGGAAGACATGCAATTCAAATTTGCATCAATTGCATTTTGCCCATGCGTGTATTGATATATGTGTGTGTGTGTGTGTGTGTGTGTGTGTGTGTGTGTGTGTGTGTGTGTGTGTGTGTAAGTGCTCGGAGAGGGAGACACAATTTTCACAGTATGCATAGGTTAATTGCTGTGTGACCACAACGAGAGCAGTGACCTTTGATCTGTCAAGGGTCATCTCTGATTGGCTTGCATGAGTAAAAGTGTATAATTACACCGGATGGCCTTGCTGGTGACCTTCATATCGAGCAGAACATGGTTAAAGACTATATATGTAGATACAGACGCAAAAAAACTCTGTTTGGACCCTGCAGATTGATCCATTTTTAACAGAAAGCAGTCAATTCCAAAAAATCCAAAAAACAGCAATTCGGACACTTATAAGACTTGTTTTATGCCCACCAGATCCACGTTACTTTTCTAATTTGAAAATTTGTCACTTGAAAAATCAAATCAGGGGTTAAAAAAAGAATAGAACACACAGAATAAACAGAAAAGAAAGTTAAATAACAAATAAGACAGGATAAATGTAAACAATTTTGAATATTGACTTGTAGAGGAATGGTGTGTGTGTGTGTGTGTGTGTGTGTGTGTGTGTGTGTGTGTGTGTGTGTGTGTGCGTGCGTGCGTGCGTGCGTGCGTGCGTGCGTGCGTGCGTGCGTGCGTGTGTGCATAACTGAGGACATTAATCCTTGCTGCTTTGTCCAGGTCACGTATCCTGTCAGGTATCCATGGAGACTCAAAGTACAAGCCACAGGAACGTCTCTGTCAGCAGAGGAGTATAATTAGTCCCAGACTTTATGAGCCATAGATTGACATTTAAGTGTCATTCACACTTGACAGTGTGTCATCCTCACTTGACAGTGCCGCCGCACAGATCTCTGTGTTTTACACTTGTGGCATCACAGGCGAGTTACACTGTCTCTGCACATACTGTATACACACATGTTACCGCACATACACACACTGTACACAGCCTCAGGATGTGATTCGCCCTCTCTTTGTCAAGTCTAAATCTGGGCCTAATCTCACTTGACAAGTTATGACAGAAGCTGTGACACGATATCATATCATCTTGGCTGGCAGAGCCGAACAGAGACAGCCTGACTGCATTCTCTTCTAAGTGGAGGAGAAAATCTGCATTATGTGGCGGATCACATTGTAATGTATCGTGATGTTGTGTTGAACAGGGTTGTGTGGTGCCACATCATAGCATTGTAATATTTTGTGCCGTGCCGTATTGTGCTGGATATCCCTCTGTCTGTCCCGGAGCCAATTCATTCGAATGCGGCTGACATGTCCTTAGGACTGTCAGTAAATGTTAACGTTACAAAGACTCGATATTCCTTTATGTCAGGGTTCATGCCTTCTCCTAAAGAGCGTGTGTGTGTGTGTGTGTGTGTGTGTGTGTGTGTCTGTGTGTGTGTGTGTGTGTGTTGCCTCTCTCAACGTTAATACAATGGAAGAATGTGTGAAAGCTGTCAGAGAACATCAGGTTCTTAAAATAGACACTTCCCATGGGATAAATAGAGAGAGGGAGGGAGAGAGACGGAGAGAGCGGTGAAGGTGTTGTTGGTGAACATTCTGGGACAGGCAATGAATAATTACAGATCTTAGATTAGGTGGAAAAAAAGAGATCACGTACCGGCACACAAACACATATGCTTTGGCTAATCAATACATTTTGATTGTCTGAAAATCCATTCTCATTATACTTTTTTTTTTTTTTTTTAGGACAAACTAAAGGAAGCACTTGCTTCACAATGCTGAAAGTAAAATTCAGGTCCGTCCTCTGAGTTTTAGGGCAGGTTAAAGTCAAATTAGAGAAACAGTGTAGAAGTGTGAAGGAAAAAAGAAAGAACGATCTGCTAAATCTCCATTAATAATAAAAGAAGAAGACAGTCTGCCAGAGTCACACGAAAGTTCTGGTCTATAAATGTCTTACATTAGTTCCCAATATATCTGATTGGTTATATTTAAGGTTACCTTTCTGTTTTGTCAAAAATGGACAAGCGGTGACACAATCAGTACAGCTGAAGTGAATCACGGCGCTTGTTAGCTGTGGGGAGGTTTTAAGTAGGGAGTGAATGTGTTGCTCTCAAAGAAGCAGGGAAAATAGATTGGTATTTAGATTTGAGTGAGTTTGTCGACGGGAAAATTCCATTACATCTCCACTGCAGCTTTCCAGAGGGTTTCCTTCCCCGCAGTCGTCAATATCTGACTGAGATCATTGCTGCAGAAATCAGTGGTTGTGGAGTCCATCCTCAATGGGTCAGGAGTGGACCCACAATGTGCAGCGGGGTAAAGTGTTATGGCTGATGTGTTTGATGCTGTTTATATTTTTTAAAAAATGTGATCCAAAAAGACTTAAAGCTTTGAGGATTTTTCATTTAGATTAGGATTGGGTCATTTTTATTGAGGGGTGACTCGTTTATTTCTTCTGTTCTTCAGTCTGGAAGTTCTTTTATAATGCCTAGTTTTAGCTTTACTTCAAGTTTTAGTTTTATTCAAGTTCAGTATCACTTTTAACCAGACAGTGAAGTTAAGCAGTATTTAGACCAACAGTACCTGACCATTGTCTGTTGTTCTCTACTTCTGACTCCTAAAATTAACACCAGCTCTCCCAGTTTCTGCTAGCCTGGCACGCCAGACTGTCTCTCCATGCTCAGGGATAAATGGGGAAACAGTCTGGGACCGCGCCGTTTGAATCGGACTTCTGCCCGGCAAACTTTCTGCCGGGCCAATCACAGCCCACGAGAGGCGGGAGTTAGCGTCATATTATACCTCCCCCAAAACAATCATGATGGCGGCCGCAACACAGCGAGGTTTGACCACGGCTCTGTCTGAAGTTTTGAACGAACTGAATTTGTCGCTGAAACCACGGCAAGAATCTGCTCTGAAGGCTTTTCTTTCTAACCCCCAAATTCCACCGGACGCGAAAGCGCCGCGCCGCCTCCCAGAAGCGGCGGTGTTACGACGGATCACCACAGGCGCACACCACGGCGCTGGTGATTCGCTTCAGGTCACCGCTTCTAAACGGCGAGGCGCTGCACCGCACTCCGGGTGTGCGTTGACTTCAGGAACAAGACACCGGCGCGGCGCGGCGCTTTAGCGTCCGGTGGAATTTGGGGGTTAAAACAGACATAAATCTACATGCCATAATCCCATGTTTTGGACTACAAAACGACTACAACGGAGCGCTGCGTACGTCACATTGTCGTTGCGTCACAGCCTTGTTTCTTGGATTGGTTCTCTCCGCTCAATAGTCCCGCCTCTCGTTGTCAGTTTGAAATGCTGCCCCAGTGGCGCGGTACCAGACTGTCTTTATATGAGTGTAACATAAATAAAGCCAGTCATAATAGTCCATAACTAGATTAATTAGACATCTAAAATTTTTGCTAAAAATAAAACCCAAGAAACTCTTTAGAGGAGGCCCGTGGAACAGAAGAGAAAGATTTGGAAGTAATCACTGCCTACATGCAGTCGTGTCTAATTTTATCTAATCGTGCTGTTGTGAGGTGTTTTACTAAACAGATGTCAAAAAATAAGTACAAAGTAATTGACTAAAAGTCCCCCCGAAGGCTTGAGGGCAGTTGCCTAATTTGCCTGATTCAAATCAGAAGCTGATTTTAATTTCATGAAAATCAATTTAGAGCTCCAGGAAACTTTATTTTTTATAGTTGTTTGAAGCGTGTGTGTGTGTGTGTGTGTGTGTGTGTGTGTGTGTGTGTGTGTAACAAGAAAGCAAACTTTATTGATTCCTCTAAGGAAACTATCTCTCTGCAATTAAACTGTCGTGTTTTCAGTGAACCTTTGCTAAACACACCTGGAGCTCCTGCCTGGCAGCGGGATTCTAACCTGCGCACCTCCATTCCCACTCCTTAACTTCTAGGCAGCCACTGTCTGGTACTCTGCTTTCCTCCAACAGTCCAAAAACCACAACATATTTAGTAAGATAGTGCTTTGAATTTCATTCATATAATATTGTTTGTTACCAAAATTGAACTCAGAACAAAATTTTGTGTAATGACTGTGATTTGATTTTATTCACTGGTGAAGAAAGTTACTTTTATTGGGGCTGTCCATTGATTCTAGTCAGTTGTCATTTAACTGCTGAATGCTTCACTTGGTGTTGGCCGTCTGAATTCAAATGACTTCTGTGACATTAAAATTGTAATTAAATCTAAAGTGAAACTTTCTTTGTGATTTGTCTGCCCAGTCACTAAGAAAAAGGATCATTTTCATGTAGAAACCGACCCGTTGAGGCAAGGTCAATAAGACAATCCACAGGACTTTGTGAGGAAATAAAGTAAATACATGAAAATAATGGAATAAAGAATCTTAATCTCGAGCGATTAAGGTCATGAATAATAAAACAAAGTGACGGAATTTCACATCAGTGGTCAAAAAGTTGTGCGGGAGGCTGAGTCAGTGTGAAAGCATCTTTCGTAGGCAGTGTTGGTCTTAAAGTGACACTGACTGCCCTGGTTTGAATACTTGATTTATCTTATGTAATTGTAAATATGCAAGATTTCTTTCATCTCATGAACTGAATCCCTGCAGTCTCGCTGTGTTTGGCTCTGATGTAAAGATTATTAAACTGGGATTTGTCAGCAGGGATTGGCTCCAGTGCTCTCCGAGCCCGGGTTGAATAACAAAGTGAATGTTATTATTGTGCAATTGTTGCATTCAGTACGACAGTGACTTTTTAGTAAAAGCATGCAGAGTTGATCGTCACCGTGCGGAATGACTCACCTCAAACACATTTCCCGTCTCTGCTTGATGATTTTTTTTTTTTTTTTTGTGTGTTGCTTGAAAAGAAATAATGCTGTTGAATGAGACCGAGGCTTGGCTGCGACGAAGCGTCTGTTATAAACAAACCAGCAGCACATCTTTAAGATCATCTGCTGCAACTGGCTCTCCCGAGGCAGGTCCCTTCTGTTTTACAGGGGCACAGTGAATAAGCTGCAGTGGCTGATGGGTCAAGGAAAATATCAAGCCACGGGGAGTGATTCATGGCTTGGTGACACATTTCATAATGCTTTCCTTCACTGCATCCTTGTAAAAAGCGACTGAGTTTTCTGTAGGTGGTGTTTTGAAGGCGCGTCGGGCGTTCTTCACGGAGTCCCTCTGGTGTTTGTTTCGCCGTGTTAATATGTTCCTTTTTTAACCCTCACATCCCGCTAATGCCTTTACCCAGGGGAGGGAAGACGGAACGTCAAAATCCCGGATCATGCTAAATCTTTTGATGCAACGAGTTTCAATGGCATGATGTAAGTATATGCTTTGGAAAAGTGATGAAGGACAAGAGTTTAAGAGGCTCTTCTGAAAGGACAGAAAGACATGACTTCTCTCTTGCAGTATTAGCGAGAAGAAAGACAGGTGTGTGGAGCGTGTAAATGAAGAAGAGGCAGGGAAAAGAGGTTGCTCCATCATTAAATCATCCGGCCCTCCTATCAGCCTGCTGATTGGTAAATGTAAGTCTCTGCTATCTCTGCCTTTCCATACCGACCCTTTTCTTTCCATACAGGAGTGGTGGATAATTAAAAGATAGACCGATAGCACAGAAGAGCAAGAAGGCCGCCGAGACCTCATCTCTGTTCTCCCCGCTCTGACATAATTAAAACTGAGACTTTATGAAATCATTCAGAAGATTCATCTAACTGCAGCGCTCTCTTTTTTTTTTTCTTCCTCTCTTCCTCTCATTGTCTTTTCAAGCATACTTACTCCATCAACAAAAATCATTTTCAGGCTTAATGACTCTGCTTAACAACACAGAGAAGAGGACCAGTTAAAGACAGAGAATATTTTATAGGGACAATCATGGCAGCCGTTTAATTGCTCCAGGCAGATAATAAAGAGATTCTCTGTCTTATCATGGTCTCATTTAAACCAAAGCAAACTCCTCAGGCAAGTAGTTACTCGAGTTATTTATGGTGCTGCTGTAATTATGACTACCATAATCTGTATTTCTGTCACTTTTAAAACAGATGCTACGCATGTTAGATTGTCGGCACAGAAAATATCTTTTGAACACTGTGAGCTGAATCAGAATCTGATGAATTTATTTTATTTAGTTGTAAAGTAACCTGGGCTGGTTTTCTTCACTTGGTTTGTTTATTCCATTGCGCCGATGGAAGATTTATTAATTTCTTAGCGTGCCTTTTTTTTTTTTTTTCAAGCCGTTGTTGTTTAAAGTCTCCCTTCTGTTGCGTCTGCGCTGCAGCAAATCATCCACTGCCGACACAGGATTTTGTAATAAGTACAACATCTCAGCATAACCATAGGAAGCCATTTGAAATCGAATGCCAACGCCAGAAAAATGTCTTGTAATTATGGAGACTGAACATATGTGAATGCGAGGGGCAATACCTCCATGAGGCGTCAACCCAACCGTTTCCACCGTAAATCAACTTTACCTTCATTACGGCTGCAGCTAGCTCGACGTGATCGGTCACGTTCACGTTTCTCTCACACGCCAGTGGTGATGGCTGCCTTGCATGGTGCTCAGGCGCCACTGGGACCAACTTGGAGTTTTAATTCTCTTGCCCAAGGACAATTTGACATACAAACAGGGGAAGACGGGGGATCCATCACAAACCTTTGGACTGGAAAATGACCTTCTCCACTGAGCCACAACCAGAAGAGCATTCACAATTTTACACGAAAAGTCGAGACTTCATCAGTTCTTTCACTTGTCATTCAGCTTGATTGAATCCTTCTGGTCAATAGATAATCCACTGCCATTTCAAAAGAACCAACAAAGTGGGCAAAGTGATGTAGTCCATCTGATTTTACTCACAAAGCTCCAAATGAGTCCCGAATCGTGACTCATGATAACTGAAACTGAACCATTTAAAATGCTGACAGCTTCTATAAGGGCCAAAGGAACCATCACAGATCTCCAGAGGCTCACAGCAACAGGAAAGATCAGGAGCTTTTTCATTTTTGACAATAAATCATGATTATTAGAGGTGTAATCTCATCAAGACGTCCATTTCCAGAGTGAATGTATTATTAATACTACGTGTAATGCTGACAAATTAGCAGTAGTATAAAATAGTATGGAGCAAAACCATAATTTAAGCTGTTGCGACAGCTGAAGAGAATATATAAAGAATTCCTTACAGTTAATCTTTCAGCGCGAGAGAAGTTACACCTCACTCTATAATGATGTAAAAAAAAAAAAAAGAAAAAAGAAGTCTGACTTCTAATGAAACATTAGTGTTTGAAGAATCCCAGGTGTGAAGAAAGTTGTGAAAAAGCCAGAAATACTGCACCTGTTATCTGAGGTAATTAAGACATCCACAACAGCAGCTTTTTAAAATCACTTTCATTAATGTTCACGGATGATTAAATTTGTCTGTGCGTTGTGCAGAGAAAACTGCAGCCACATCACTTCCACTACGAGAGCAATTTATGTTCTCTGCCGCTGCTTTTTGTTCCTGTTCGTTTCTCCCTTCGACCCGTTGACCATCCCTGGTTACCTCACTCAACTCTCCTCGGCCTCGCAGACAGACAGATCAATTCTGTCCAGAACTCGGCTCTCCCCGTGTCTTTTTGAATACCTCCATAGCTCCCCTTGCCCTCTCTGTCATCCTGCTGCCATTCCCGTTGCCTCTCTGTCTCTCTGACTTTCACTTGTTCACTCTGCTTATTTGTTCCCCCCCGTTCACTCTTGTCGGCCGTACAGTCTCTTTTTGAGATGTGTGTCTTGCACGAGAGGCGGTAAGACAGAGTCCGAGAGAGATAAAGCGTAAGAGGGATAGAGAAGGAGACCTACTGGAGCTTTTCTAAATCCCAGGTAAGAGCCGAGCTTTTCTGGGGGAGAATTTCATTTCAGCACCTCTTATTTTGCACGGAGCGCAGGAGGATAGGCATCCTCCAGTTATGAATCCAATAACCTGAGTTTGTGGGTGTGTGTTCGCCTATGTGTGTTTTTGCGTGCGTGGGTGCACGTGTTTTGACTAGACAATGGTTTGTTTATTGCAGGTTACTCTCACAAACTCAAAGTGAAGGTCACAGAGGAGAAAGAGCGAGAGAAAGAGATTAAACGTGTTGCGTATGCATGTCGCTGTTGTATGAACTGGAGTGTGTGAGGTGTTCGGTGAGTGAGGGCCAATGTCAAGGTGGCAACATGACACACCGCCATATGCTCCATGTCTCTGTCAATCGGCTTGCATTGATGTACAAGAAATCTGGTTCTTACAAGCACATTTATGTATACACACACACACACACACGCACACACACACGCACACACGCGCGCCTGCTGCAGCAGAGTGGAAAAGAGTGTATTGAGTTAGAGAGCTGAGGTCAGCTCTAAATCATTACGGGTCACCATGGCCGGCCTGGCAACCAGATTAGATTAAAGTCCAGCTGATAGACCCAGTCGAGCACATTAATACACACAAAATACACGGGCGTGCACACACACACACACACACACGCGCACACACACTCGCGCACACACTTGTGCATGGAATAAACACATAAGTGGACACCCCAGCACATTAATCACTGGGAGCCTGGATCTAATGTGCTGCGGTGTGGCTTTGGTTCCTTGTACAGAAAGCGGGAGGCTTGCTGACCCCTGATTACTAAACAGTCGTCCAGCAGATAAAAGCCACGACGGTCCCAGTGGAGGAGGCTGTTGGGAAACCGGCCGATTAGGAAGTTGAAGAGACTGATTAGATTAAAGCAAACTGAGATGGGTCACTGTACTGGTCTTCTGGCTCCACAAGCTCTCATTGTCCAGGACAACACACACACACAAACACACACACACACACACACACACGCACACACACACACACAACAGGCCTGTGTCACGGACATTCGTCTGCGCTGAACTCTCTGGGAAATGCAATTCTTTTTGCTAAGATTAAAGGGTGTTTGTGGGCTTTTGGAAGTGGGCGATTGGATGGAAGCGAGGATGAAATGAATAGAGGAGCAGCTGCTGTTTGTCCGTGTGGCACGCCGGCTTTCAGGCTCAGGAGCAACACTACAAAGCTCCCACGGTGGGCTATATGTTACCGCGAAGAGAGACGGGCCTATATCCTACTCCCTCCACCCATTGTGCAAAAAGAACAATAGAGTGAAAGACGGAAGAATGGAAGATGTCTATCACAATGCAATTCCTTCTCCCCCTCTCTTGTGTTTGTATCAGTTTTTGCCCCTGAAACAAGCCCCCCCCCCCCCTCTCTCTCTCTCTCTCTCTCTCTCTCTCCCCCTCTCTCTGTTCAATGATGTATGTGTGACCTTCAGTAGAGAATTTACCATTCGCTGCCAAGTAGATCTTTAACTGCTTCCATGATTCACATGACCTCTCTTCCTCTGACCCTGCTAGGCTCTGCTTGGCGTGGCTGGCAGCCAAGAGCACGGCGGCACCAAGCCAGGCCAGATAAGGTCTTCTCCAAATCAGCTTGGACTGCTGTGATACCTCTCCTCTCCTCTCCTCTCCTCTCCTCTCCTCTCCTCTCCTCTCCTCCTCCTCCACGTTTATTGATGCCGGGTGGCGAAGCTTCAACTCCCTCCAACACCGTATTTAATCTTAACTGTCATTGCTTTGAAGTACAATAACCGTAGATGAGAGGACTCCTGAGTGTGCTCCCCTGTTTGACTAAAATTGGCTGTGTGTGTTTCCCCACTGTCCTGCGGGACACAACAGGGACCCCATCAACAGACCTTATCTATTATTAACGCGGCACCACTGATTTTCCAATAAATAAGCTAACCGCCATTCTAAACAACTTTCTGCCGTCACAAACAAGGGAAACATATTCGCATGCATCCTGGCAGTCAGACGCAGCAGAACTCTTTGATCTGATTAAAAAGCTCTTTGAAAAAGGCTTCACAATGCCAAACGTGCAGGGTGATGACCGAGGCATAAAAGGATAGAGATCCACGACCGTGAGACACTGATGGACTTGTGTCTCACCAGGAAGACCTGATATGAAACATTTAGGATTTGGTGTGATCTTATGCTGGTGGTAAGTCCGAGGGCCTTCAAGCAACTTCCATCTGCAGCAAAATATGTGCTGATTAACTTCTAGGGAGCAATCCAAAAGGAGGCGAGAGGGCTGCAGAGCAGTATGGGAGAAAATGAGGGAGGCAGGGGGGATATGAAGACATGCAAGATGAATTTTCTCCTGATGGACATTAAAATTACATCTCAAATCCCTCCTCCTCTGCTATGTGGCAGAGAAACTTCGAGCAAGTGCAAGCACATACAGATGCAGGCATAAATTAAAAAAGAAAAAATAACACACTTTCAGCGCATATGTATGAGGAACACTTGCGGTCTCATTAATAGTGTTAGAACAGCAGCACACCTTAGCCATCCCTATATTTTGTTCAGGGTGAATCTGCCTCTGACACCATTTTCACTTCAACTGCAGGGCCAGCGGGGTTCATGTCAGGACGGAGCCCGGCTCACACACTGTCCATATATCAAAGACATCAGAACACTTTACCAGAGAGTGACTAATTGACCAACGCCCATGAAATCCAGTCTGCATCTGAAGCCAGGTTGTCAGCTCTGGCAGACTGAAGCCTGGCTCATTTCCCACTGTCAAGTTCCCCCTCCTCTTTGCTTAATGCTGAACAGATTCATATTCACAGCTTAGGCTGTTCCACTTCTGTTCTCAAGGGTTCTGTCTCAGTGGACCCTCCTGACCAGATTTGACCACCGTCTTATTTCCCATTCCCTCTCGCTTTGCTGAATGTCTGCACATATATTGTTCAACCATGAAACATAACTAAATATAAATCATCCCTTCTCTTACTCTGTCATTCCGAGGAGCCTGCCATGCTCTATTATTTTGTTCTCTTCATATTTTCCTCCATCCCTTCCTCTGTCTCACATATTCTCTCTTTCTTGCTCTCCACCTTACACAAACACAGCTCTAATAAATTGTGGCACTGGTAATTACACAGAACCCACCGGTAAATTTCACTTCCATTTACATTTAGATTAAAGAATATTTCACTCCCATCAATCTACAGTGCAAGAGCAATGTGTGTATGGCTTTTCCCATATGCAGACACAACTGTTCACGGTAGTTTTATGTTCTCACTGTTGGTGTGTACTCACACACACACACATATGGGGTGTGCACTCAAAGTAGTGTGCAAATGCATATGAAAGCACTTTTATAAGTAAACATGCATACATGCGTACATAGAAACATATTACATTCAGCAATAAATCTCAATGTTCACCGGTACGCATATTTGGCCATTAAATCATAATTTCGCTCCCCACATATTTACATTTGCCAGCATATGTGTGCAAAGTGTCAGACTCAGTGACGGTGATGGTGTCTCTGAGTCAAATGAGGGCTCAGGTACGTTATGTTCATAAATTGGATGTTGTTGTGAAAGAGAGCTCCAATTTATTTTGAACTGTCTGATATTTATCTGCTGAAAGAAATCACCCTTTAACCACCCTCGTCATGGAGCCCTGCGCTTGTTTATGCAAGCAGTAAAGAAACCTTTTGGTAAGAATATTCATCTGCCTCCACGCTTACACAAATTCTTTGCACAGTGTTTTCACAGTGATGCCATGGTGGGGCTGGAGAGGAAACATGGAGTCCCACACACATTTAGTTTACACACACATATACACACACGCACACACGCACACACAAACTTGCCCACTTCTGGATCATAATACATTCAGAGCCAATCTCATCCAATGCGTATAAAAGACAGCAATATGCGCCCAAAACTGTAATATTTCAAAGGTTTATCAGGAGAAAGGAAAAGGAAAAAAAGACCCAGAGGCAACAACTGGGGAAAACAGATACCACCAAGGTTTTGCTCTCTCTCTCTCTCTCTCGCTCTCTCTCTCTCTCTCTCTCTCTCTCTCTCCCCCCCTTCTACCCACCCACCTCCCTCCTCTCAGTATTACTGCATCATTTCCAACAGTAATGAGCACACCAGGAGCGTGGGGAGAGCGAGGGAGAAGGGGGTACTTCAGGGAATTAGAGTGTTTAAAATATACACAACAGTTTTCCTCTAGTGGATGAACAGTGCAAATAGTGCCCCTACCTACACCCTCAAACCCCCCCACCCCCCTTTTACAAACACCATATAACCAGCAGGTATACTGAATTATCACACAGCTGCACGCTGTGCACCGTCTGATCCCACATATTATTAGAACATTATTAATAAATGCTTAATACTCATTTCTTTGCATCAGCATGAAGAAGTGGCGCTCAAGAGAAATGATAAAATATATGAGACAATGAGCAAAAGTTTTGCCAGAAGAGAATATAAAGTTAACTTTTTGGATATATTTATATATATATATATGTATTTTTTTTATTAATTTATTTTTTAATTCATAAGCAAAGAACATCCCCACACACATATGAGTGTTTGCCGGCATTCATACATCTGTGCGTACATTTCTCTATGCAGTCTGCTATACTGCCTTTAACAATGTCATGAGAGATTTGGAGGTTTGTATTAGTGTGATCCTTCAGGTTCGGACCAGCGGCTGCAGGCAGGAAACTATGAAGACTGCATGATTTTACACTTTCAACTGCTGAGCATGACCAAAGAAAGAAAGAAAAGAAAGAAAAGTAGCTGATGGTGCCTTCCATGTTTCAAGCCAAAATGTCCATGTAAAGTCATTCGCTGTTGATCCTCGGGGTTACAGTGGACTAGAAAAAAGAATTTCAGTGAATTTGGCACAAAGCATATTAGTTCAAGAGAAAGTAAGTCAAATGTAGATGAATTCAGATTTGGATGAAATGCAAAAGCAGATGGAGGCTGGAATGAGTGTTAGAGAAATATTCCACATCCCAGCTCCTGCTCCTTTTGAAAACCTTGACAACACACCATCACGCTGCCAAAAAATAGCTTTGTTATTTATATAATTAAGGTTTTCAGTTATTGTGTGCATATTTCAATTCAAGGTCCTCGTTTGTTTCCAAGCCATGGTTTTGAACTTAAGTTCAAAAAGACAGACCTTTCTTTAGTCGTGGGAGTTTATTTTTCAGAGAACATATGTGTTTGAAATGGCCTCATATGAAAAGTGCAGGAGGCCATTGTTTCTCTGAAATGTATTATATTCACAAGTGACAATAAATAAATTAATTAATTAATAATGAATGGATTGAAAAATACCTTGATTTGAGATAGCTTTGAGAACAGACTAACTTTCCTTGACTTTATTTTAACTGTATTTTTACACATCGGAATTCTTTCAATAGAAAATTTGACTGAAAAACTGCCTGAGAGTGAGAGAGAGAGAGAGAGAGAGAGAGAGAGAGAGAGAGAGAGAACCTTCACATTAGCTTGCTTTGAATAAAAAAACCTTTGTGGAGGAATTCAAGGCTAGGTGTGTTGGAGTCAAATCTGAAAAGATGGCAAGGCTGTTGTGGATTCGGGATGGATGAATGGATGGATGGTGATTCCAATCATTTCAATCACGTTACACTTAAATCCTGTGTACATCCTTGTAAATTGGGAAAGTGTTTTCTCTTTTTTTTTACCATGTCATGTTTTGCAGACACCGTTAGCTTAAGAGTTGCGACAAGAATGTCCTCATACAGATGTGTCCGTAAAATATCACAGCAGAGTGCACTGACACATTAAAAAGTCCCATATGAAGAGCATAGCAAACAGGCAGATCCACACTTCATTCTCCTTGTGTGCATCCACGAGCTGTAAAGTCCCAGCGGAACAGACCCCGAGTGTAGGAGGGCATGCGAAGAAAAACAACACCATCACACACTCTGTCAGTCATAACACATCAAAACCAAAACGCAAGGTTGCTTTGAATAACATAGCTCTGAGGCAAGTCCATGTAACAACGCAGGCAGATACAAAGTACCACGGTTTAGGGGGGGGCTGTGAAGTGGCGGGAACCTGGCCTCCAGGACTGGTCAGAAACTTGTGAAATTGGAAGATGATACTGTAGAATAAGAGAATGTGTAGGCTGTGCAGGAGCAACAATCTGACAAACAGTAGGAGGCTGCTGAGAATAATAGGTTTGCAAACACTGCACAAGTACAAGAATCAGCCAAATTTGTATAACAATTGTTTTGAAGTTCAATTGTCTCAGAAAGAGTAATGGATTTTTTTGTTCAAGTTGTTTTAGTGGTGTTTGTTGTAAAAATGAATCAATAGATCACAGAGGATGCCTAACGCTTTATAACACAGCAATTTAATGGCCAAGTAGTTCACCAAATGCAGAATTTGTACTTCTAAAGAGGCTACTGCATGAGAAGAATTGCTAGGGGTTGCTTTGTTTTGTCTGTCCATAGAATTTAAACATTCAGCTAACTGACTCTTTAGAAACGGGCTTGTACCATAAAACTATTCATCCCAACAGTTTTTCAACCAGGACAAAGGAGGAAATCTTTTCTGTATTCATCCATCCATTTATCAACACGGTTGTAGCATGGTTTCTTACAGGAAGAGAAAACAGAACACATACAGTATGAGTCAATAAACATCCACAGATTAAAATAATGCCATTAAAATGATGAATAAACCTATTACAATGTTACTTTGAATCCTGTCACACAATCAATAACTGGCGAATAACTTCACCATCACTGAGATAAACAAACACACTTATTAAGAAGTAAATAGTGTATTTGTTCCTGAAGGAAAGACACACTCAAGCATGTATGCAGAACAAACACTAAGAGGAAGCCTCTGCCATGTTTTGGTTCTTTGAATGAAGCACAAAAGTACTGAGCCAAGTGAAGTGACTCACTCCTTATAATGACTCTGATGAAGGAGCCACAAGAGAAACAACACCAGGTGAAGGAAGAACTGAGATTTTTCACAGGCATATTTTAACAAATCCAACACCCGAACTGATAGTGTCGGTAAATCTAAAAAAGAGCTGAAAGTTAGAGGATATGTGGCCGATCAGCGCCTGGCATTTTAGTCAAGATGAATTGCATCTGTACAGCGAGTGACATTCTCCCCTAAATAAAGCTTAAACCTGACACCGACATAAAAGTTGTGCAAAGCTGAAAGGCATATATCTTTATGAGTATATATTACTTCAACCTTGGAGAAACCAAAACAAAGCGAGTGGAGTTTCTCCCCCGGCTTTGTGGCGTGGCCTTTG